>NW_024097527.1:0-255986 GCF_016545835.1 Crotalus tigris
TAGATAGGGCAGGCTCTGAAACTCAACACCTTCCTAAACATACCGAAGTGTTCCGAATCCATTGGCGATGTTCATTTTTTCTATCCAAATGTTTTTGGATCTAACCCTAACCCTAAGTGGCTTTTTCCCCTATGGGATTTTCATATATATTTTACCAGGAAAGATAGGGCAGGCTCCAAAACTCAACACATTCCTAAACAAACCGATGTGACACGAATCCATTGATGATGTCCAATTTTCACTCCGAGTTCATAGGAACCTAACCCTAACCCTATGTGGATTTTTCCCCTATGGAATTTTCCCACGTATTTTACCAGGAAACATGGATAGGGGAGGCTCTGAAACTCAACACCTTCCTAAACATAGAGAAACATTACGAATCCATTGGCGATATCCATTTTTCTCTCCGAGTTCATTTGGATCTAACCCTAACCCTAAGTGGGTTTTTCCTCTACGGGTTTGTGCCATATATTTCACCAGGAAACATAGATAGGGCAGTCTCTGAAACTCAACACCTTCCTAAACATAGCGAAGCATTACGAATCCATTGGCGATATCCATTTTTCTCTCCGAGTTCATTTGGATCTAACCGTAACCCTAAGTGGGTTTTTCCTCTATGGGTTTGTCCCATACATTTTACCAGGAAACATAGATAGGGCTGGCTCTGAAACTCAAAACCTTCCTAAACATACCGAAGCTTTCCGAATCCAATGGCGATGTTCATTTTTTCTCTCCGAATGTTTTTGGATGTAACCCTAACCCTAAGTGGGTTTTTCCCCTATGGGATTTTCATATATATTTTGCCAGGAAACATAGGGCAGGCTCCAAAACTCAACACATTCCTAAAAAAACCGATGTGATACGAATCCATTGATGATGTCCAATTTTCGCTCCGAGTTCATAGGAACCTAACCCTAACCCTAAGTGTGTTTTTCCCCTATGGAGTTTTCCCATGTATTTTACCAGGAAACATAGATAGGGCAGGCTCTGAAACTCAACACCTTCCTAAACATACCGAAGTGTTCCGAATCCATTGGCGATGTTCATTTTTTCTCTCCGAATTGTTTGGATCTAACTCTAACCCTAAGTGGCTTTTTCCCCTATGGGATTTTCATATATATTTTACCAGGAAAGATAGGGCAGGCTCCAAAACTCAACACATTCCTAAACAAACCGATGTGATACGAATCCATTGATGATGTCCAATTTTCACTCCGAGTTAATAGGAACCTAACCCTAACCCTATGTGGATTTTTCCCCTATGGAATTTTCCCACGTATTTTACCAGGAAACGTGGATAGGGCAGGCTCTGAAACTCAACACCTTCCTAAACATAGAGAAACATTACGAATCCATTGGCGATATCCATTTTTCTCTCCGAGTTCATTTGGATCTAACCCTAACCCTATGTGGATTTTTCCCCTATGGAATTTTCCCACGTATTTCACCAGGAAACATAGATAGGGCAGTCTCTGAAACTCAACACCTTCCTAAACATAGCGAAGCATTACGAATCCATTGGCGATATCCATTTTTCTCTCCGAGTTCATTTGGATCTAACCGTAACCCTAAGTGAGTTTTTCCTCTATGGGTTTGTCCCATACATTTTACCAGGAAACATAGATAGGGCTGGCTCTGAAACTCAAAAACTTCCTAAACATACCGAAGCTTTCCGAATCCAATGGCGATGTTCATTTTTTGTCTCCGAATGTTTTTGGATGTAACCCTAACCCTAAGTGGGTTTTTCCCCTATGGGATTTTCATATATATTTTACCAGGAAAGATAAGGCAGGCTCCAAAAGTCAACACATTCCTAAACATAGCGATGTGATACGAATCCATTGATGATGTCCAATTTTCACTCCGAGTTCATAGGAACCTAACCCTAACCCTATGTGGATTTTTCCCCTATGGAATTTTCCCACGTATTTTACCAGGAAACATGGATAGGGCAGGCTCTGAAACTCAATACCTTCTTAAACATAGAGAAACATTACGAATCCATTGGCGATATCCATTTTTCTCTCCGAGTTTATTTGCATCTAACCCTAACCCTAAGTGGGTTTTTCCTCTACGGGTTTGTGCCATATATTTCACCAGGAAACATAGATAGGGCAGGCTCTGAAACTCAACACCTTCCTAAACATTCCGAAGTGTTCTGAATCCATTGGCGATATTTATTTTTTCTCTCCAAATGTTTTTGGATCTAACCCGAACCCTAAGTGACTTTTTCCCCTATGGGATTTTCATATATATTTTACCATAAAAGATAGGGCAGGCTCCAAAACTCAACACATTCTTAAACATACCGATGTGATATTAATCCATTGATGATGTCCAATTTTCGCTCCGAGTTCATAGGAACCTAACCCTAACCCTAAGTGCGTATTTCCCCTATGGAGTTTTCCCATGTATTTTACCAGGAAACATAGATAGGGCAGGCTCTGAAACTCAATACCTTCCTAAACATAGAGAAACATTACGAATCCATTGGCGATGTCCATTTTTTCTCTCCGAATTGATTTCGATCTAACCCTAACCCTAAGTGGGTTTTTCCACTATGGGATTTTCATATATATTTTACCAGGAAAGATAGGGCAGGCTCCAAAACTCAACACCTTTCTAAACATACCGAAGTGTTCCGAATCCATTGGCGATGTCCATTTTTTCTCTCCGAATTGATTTGGATCTAACTCTAACCTTAAGTATGTTTTTCCCCTAAGGGATTTTCATATATATTTTACCAGGAAGGATAGGGAAGGCTCCAAAACTCAAAACATTCCTAAACATACCGATGTGATATTAATCCATTGATGATGTCCAATTTTCGCTCCGAGTTCATAGGAACCTAACCCTAACCCTAAATGCGTATTTCCCCTATGGAGTTTTCCTATGTATTTTACCAGGAAACATAGATAGGGCAGGCTCTGAAACTCAACACCTTCCTAAACATACCGAAGTGTTCTGAATCCATTGGCGATGTTCATTTTTTCTCTCCAAATGTTTTTGGATCTAACCCGAACCCTAAGTGACTTTTTCCCCTATGGGATTTTCATATATATTTTACCATAAAAGATAGGGCAGGCTCCAAAACTCAACACATTCTTAAACGTATCGATGTGATACGAGTCCATTGATGATGTCCAATTTTCGCTCCGAGTTCACGGGGATCTAACCCTAACCCTGAGTATATTTTTTCCCTATGGAGTTTTCCCATGTATTTTACCAGGAAATATAGATAGGGCAGGCTCTGAAACTGAACACCTTCCTAAACATACCAAAGCGTTCCGAATCCATTTGCGATGTCCATTTTTTCTCTCTGAATTTATTTCGATCTATCCCTAACCCTAAGTGGGTTTTTCCCCTATGGGATTTTCATATATATTTTACAAGGAAAGATAGGGCAGGCTCCAAAACTCAACACATTCCTAAACATACCGATGGGATACGAATCCATTGATGATGTCCAATTTTAGCTCCGAGTTCACGGGGACCTAACCCTATCCGTGAGTTGATTTTTCCCCTATGGAGTTTTCCCATGTATTTTACCAGGAAACATAGATAGGGCAGGCTCCAAAACTCAACACATTCCTAAACATACCGATGTGATATTAATCCATTGATGATGTCCAATTTTCGCTCCGAGTTCATAGGAACCTAACCCTAACCCTAAGTGGATTTTTCCCCTATGGACTTTTCCCATGTATTTTACCAGGAAACATAGATAGGGCAGGCTCTGAAACTCAACACTTTCCTAAACATAGCGAAGAATTACGAATCCATTGGCGATATCCATTTTTCTCTCCGAGTTCATTTGGATCTAACCCTAACCCTAAGTGGGTTTTTCCTCTATGGGTTTGTCCCATATATTTTACCAGGAAACATAGATAGGGCAGGCTCTGAAACTCAACACTTTTGTAAAAATACCGATATGCTACGAATCCATTGGTGATATCCATTTTCCTCTCCGAGTTCATTTGGATCTAACCCTAACCCTAAGTGGGTTTTTCCTCTATGGGTTTGTCCCATATATTTTACCAGGAAACATAGATAGGGCAGGCTCTGAAACTCAACACCTTCCTATACATACCATAGCGTTCCGAATCTATTGGCGATGTCCATTTTTTCTCTCCGAATTGATTTGGATCTAACCCTAACCCTAAGTGGGTTTTTGTTCTATGGGTTTGTCCCATATATTTTACCAGGAAACATAGATGATGTCCAATTTTAGCTCCGAGTTCACGGGGACTTAACCCTAACCCTGAGTGGATTTTTCCCCTATGGAGTTTTGCCATGTATTTTACCAGGAAGCATAGATAGGGGAGGCTCTGAAATTCAATACCTACCTAAACATACCGAAGCGTTACCAGTCTATTGGCGATGTCTATTTTTCTCTACGGCTTCATGGGGACCTAACACTAAACCTAAGTGGGTTTTTCCAAAACTCAACACATTCCTAAACATACCGATGTTATATGAATCCATTGATGATGTCCAATTTTCGCTCCGAGTTCATAGGAACGTAACCCTAACCCTAAGTGGGTTTTTCCTCTATGGGTTTGTCCCATATTTTTTACCAGGAAATATAGATAGGGCAGGCTCTGAAACAAAACACCTTCCTAAACATAGCGAAGAATTACGAATCCATTGGCGATATCCATTTTTGTCTCCGAGTTCATTTGGATCTAACCCTAACCCTAAGTGGGTTTTTCCTCTATGGGTTTGTCCCATATATTTTACCAGGAAACATAGATAGGGGAGGCTCTGAAACTCAACACTTTTGTAAAAATACCGATATGCTACGAATCCATTGGCGATATCCATTTTTCTCTTTGAGTTCATTTGGATCTAACCCTAACCCTAAGAGGGTTTTTCCTCTATGGGTTTGTCCCATATATTTTACCAGGAAACATAGATAGGGCAGGCTCTGAAACTCAACACCTTCCTATAAATACTGAAGCGTTCCGAATCTATTGGCGATGTCCATTTTTTCTCTCCGAATTGATTTGGATCTAACCCTAACCCTAAGTGGGTTTTTCCCCTATGGGATTTTCATATATATTTTACCAGGAAAGATAGGGCAGGCTCTGAAACTCAACACCTTCCTAAACATACCGATGTGCTATGAATTCATGGGCGATGTCCATTTTTCTCTCCGAGTTCATTTGGATCCAACCCTAACCCTAAGTGGGTTTTTCCTCTATGGGTTTGTCCCATATATTTTACCAGGAAACATAGAAAGGGCAGATTCTGAAACTCAACACCTTCCTAAACATACCGAAGCGTTCCCAATCCATTGGCGATGTTCATTTTTTCTCTCCAAATGTTTTTGGATCTAATCCTTACCCTAAGTGGGGTTTTCCCCTATGGGATTTTCATATATATTTTACCAGGAAAGATAGGGCAGGCTCCAAAACTGAACACATTCTTAAATATACCGATGTGATACGAATCCATTGATGATGTCCAATTTTCACTCCGAGTTAATAGGAACCTAACCCTAACCCTATGTGGATTTTTCCCCTATGGAATTTTCCCACGTATTTTACCAGGAAACATGGATAGGGCAGGCTCTGAAACTCAACACCTTCCTAAACATAGAGAAACATTACGAATCCATTGGCGATATCCATTTTTCTCTCCGAGTTCATTTGGATCTAACCCTAACCCTAAGTGGGTTTTTCCTCTACGGGTTTGTGCCATATATTTCACCAGGAAACATAGATAGGGCAGTCTCTGAAACTCAACACCTTCCTAAACATAGCGAAGCATTACGAATCCATTGGCGATATCCATTTTTCTCTCCGAGTTCATTTGGATCTAACCGTAACCCTAAGTGGGTTTTTCCTCTATGGGTTTGTCCCATACATTTTACCAGGAAACATAGATAGGGCTGGCTCTGAAACTCAAAACCTTCCTAAACATACCGAAGCTTTCCGAATCCAATGGCGATGTTCATTTTTTCTCTCCGAATGTTTTTGGATGTAACCCTAACCCTAAGTGGGTTTTTCCCCTATGGGATTTTCATATATATTTTACCAGGAAAGATAAGGCAGGCTCCAAAAGTCAACACATTCCTAAAAATAGCGATGTGATACGAATCCATTGATGATGTCCAATTTTCACTCCGAGTTCATAGGAACCTAACCCTAACCCTATGTGGATTTTTCCCCTATGGAATTTTCCCACGTATTTTACCAGGAAACATGGATAGGGCAGGCTCTGAAACTCAATACCTTCCTAAACATTCCGAAGTGTTCCGAATCCATTGGCGATGTCCATTTTTTCTCTCCGAATTGATTTGGATCTAACTCTAACCCTAAGTATGTTTTTCCCCTAAGGGATTTTCATATATATTTTACCAGGAAGGATAGGGAAGGCTCCAAAACTCAACACATTCCTAAACATACCGATATGATATTAATCCATTGATGATGTCCAATTTTCGCTCCGAGTTCATAGGAACCTAACCCTAACCCTAAGTGGATTTTTCCCCTATGGACTTTTCCCATGTATTTTACCAGGAAACATAGATAGGGCAGGCTCTGAAACTCAACACTTTCCTAAACATAGCGAAGAATTACGAATCCATTGGCGATATCCATTTTTCTCTCCGAGTTCATTTGGATCTAACCCTAACCCTAAGTGGGTTTTTCCTCTATGGGTTTGTCCCATATATTTTACCAGGAAACATAGATAGGGCAGGCTCTGAAACTCAACACTTTTGTAAAAATACCGATATGCTACGAATCCATTGGTGATATCCATTTTTCCTCTCCGAGTTCATTTGGATCTAACCCTAACCCTAAGTGGGTTTTTCCTCTATGGGTTTGTCCCATATATTTTACCAGGAAACATAGATAGGGCAGGCTCTGAAACTCAACACCTTCCTATACATACCATAGCGTTCCGAATCTATTGGCGATGTCCATTTTTTCTCTCCGAATTGATTTGGATCTAACCCTAACCCTAAGTGGGTTTTTGTTCTATGGGTTTGTCCCATATATTTTACCAGGAAACATAGATGATGTCCAATTTTAGCTCCGAGTTCACGGGGACTTAACCCTAACCCTGAGTGGATTTTTCCCCTATGGAGTTTTGCCATGTATTTTACCAGGAAGCATAGATAGGGGAGGCTCTGAAATTCAATACCTACCTAAACATACCGAAGCGTTACCAGTCTATTGGCGATGTCTATTTTTCTCTACGGCTTCATGGGGACCTAACACTAAACCTAAGTGGGTTTTTCCAAAACTCAACACATTCCTAAACATACCGATGTTATATGAATCCATTGATGATGTCCAATTTTCGCTCCGAGTTCATAGGAACGTAACCCTAACCCTAAGTGGGTTTTTCCTCTATGGGTTTGTCCCATATTTTTTACCAGGAAATATAGATAGGGCAGGCTCTGAAACAAAACACCTTCCTAAACATAGCGAAGAATTACGAATCCATTGGCGATATCCATTTTTGTCTCCGAGTTCATTTGGATCTAACCCTAACCCTAAGTGGGTTTTTCCTCTATGGGTTTGTCCCATATATTTTACCAGGAAACATAGATAGGGGAGGCTCTGAAACTCAACACTTTTGTAAAAATACCGATATGCTACGAATCCATTGGCGATATCCATTTTTCTCTTTGAGTTCATTTGGATCTAACCCTAACCCTAAGAGGGTTTTTCCTCTATGGGTTTGTCCCATATATTTTACCAGGAAACATAGATAGGGCAGGCTCTGAAACTCAACACCTTCCTATAAATACTGAAGCGTTCCGAATCTATTGGCGATGTCCATTTTTTCTCTCCGAATTGATTTGGATCTAACCCTAACCCTAAGTGGGTTTTTCCCCTATGGGATTTTCATATATATTTTACCAGGAAAGATAGGGCAGGCTCTGAAACTCAACACCTTCCTAAACATACCGATGTGCTATGAATTCATTGGCGATGTCCATTTTTCTCTCCGAGTTCATTTGGATCCAACCCTAACCCTAAGTGGGTTTTTCCTCTATGGGTTTGTCCCATATATTTTACCAGGAAACATAGAAAGGGCAGATTCTGAAACTCAACACCTTCCTAAACATACCGAAGCGTTCCCAATCCATTGGCGATGTTCATTTTTTCTCTCCAAATGTTTTTGGATCTAATCCTTACCCTAAGTGGGGTTTTCCCCTATGGGATTTTCATATATATTTTACCAGGAAAGATAGGGCAGGCTCCAAAACTGAACACATTCTTAAATATACCGATGTGATACGAATCCATTGATGATGTCCAATTTTCACTCCGAGTTAATAGGAACCTAACCCTAACCCTATGTGGATTTTTCCCCTATGGAATTTTCCCACGTATTTTACCAGGAAACATGGATAGGGCAGGCTCTGAAACTCAACACCTTCCTAAACATAGAGAAACATTACGAATCCATTGGCGATATCCATTTTTCTCTCCGAGTTCATTTGGATCTAACCCTAACCCTAAGTGGGTTTTTCCTCTACGGGTTTGTGCCATATATTTCACCAGGAAACATAGATAGGGCAGTCTCTGAAACTCAACACCTTCCTAAACATAGCGAAGCATTACGAATCCATTGGCGATATCCATTTTTCTCTCCGAGTTCATTTGGATCTAACCGTAACCCTAAGTGGGTTTTTCCTCTATGGGTTTGTCCCATACATTTTACCAGGAAACATAGATAGGGCTGGCTCTGAAACTCAAAACCTTCCTAAACATACCGAAGCTTTCCGAATCCAATGGCGATGTTCATTTTTTCTCTCCGAATGTTTTTGGATGTAACCCTAACCCTAAGTGGGTTTTTCCCCTATGGGATTTTCATATATATTTTACCAGGAAAGATAAGGCAGGCTCCAAAAGTCAACACATTCCTAAAAATAGCGATGTGATACGAATCCATTGATGATGTCCAATTTTCACTCCGAGTTCATAGGAACCTAACCCTAACCCTATGTGGATTTTTCCCCTATGGAATTTTCCCACGTATTTTACCAGGAAACATGGATAGGGCAGGCTCTGAAACTCAATACCTTCCTAAACATTCCGAAGTGTTCCGAATCCATTGGCGATGTCCATTTTTTCTCTCCGAATTGATTTGGATCTAACTCTAACCCTAAGTATGTTTTTCCCCTAAGGGATTTTCATATATATTTTACCAGGAAGGATAGGGAAGGCTCCAAAACTCAACACATTCCTAAACATACCGATATGATATTAATCCATTGATGATGTCCAATTTTCGCTCCGAGTTCATAGGAACCTAACCCTAACCCTAAGTGGATTTTTCCCCTATGGACTTTTCCCATGTATTTTACCAGGAAACATAGATAGGGCAGGCTCTGAAACTCAACACTTTCCTAAACATAGCGAAGAATTACGAATCCATTGGCGATATCCATTTTTCTCTCCGAGTTCATTTGGATCTAACCCTAACCCTAAGTGGGTTTTTCCTCTATGGGTTTGTCCCATATATTTTACCAGGAAACATAGATAGGGCAGGCTCTGAAACTCAACACTTTTGTAAAAATACCGATATGCTACGAATCCATTGGTGATATCCATTTTTCTCTCCGAATTCATTTGGATCTAACCCTAACCCTAAGTGGGTTTTTCCTCTATGGGTTTGTCCCATATTTTTTACCAGGAAATATAGATAGGGCAGGCTCTGAAACAAAACACCTTCCTAAACAGAGCGAAGAATTACGAATCCATTGGCGATATCCATTTTTGTCTCCGAGTTCATTTGGATCTAACCCTAACCCTAAGTGGGTTTTTCCTCTATGGGTTTGTCCCATATATTTTACCAGGAAACATAGATAGGGCAGGCTCTGAAACTCAACACTTTTGTAAAAATACCGATATGCTACGAATCCATTGGCGATATCCATTTTTCTCTTTGAGTTCATTTGGATCTAACCCTAACCCTAAGAGGGTTTTTCCTCTATGGGTTTGTCCCATATATTTTACCAGGAAACATAGATAGGGCAGGCTCTGAAACTCAACACCTTCCTATAAATACTGAAGCGTTCCGAATCTATTGGCGATGTCCATTTTTTCTCTCCGAATTGATTTGGATCTAACCCTAACCCTAAGTGGGTTTTTCCCCTATGGGATTTTGATATATATTTTACCAGGAAAGATAGGGCAGGCTCTGAAACTCAACACCTTCCTAAACATACCGATGTGCTATGAATTCATTGGCGATGTCCATTTTTCTCTCCGAGTTCATTTGGATCCAACCCTAACCCTAAGTGGGTTTTTCCTCTATGGGTTTGTCCCATATATTTTACCAGGAAACATAGAAAGGGCAGATTCTGAAACTCAACACCTTCCTAAACATACCGAAGCATTCCCAATCCATTGGCGATGTTCATTTTTTCTCTCCAAATGTTTTTGGATCTAATCCTTACCCTAAGTGGGGTTTTCCCCTATGGGATTTTCATATATATTTTACCAGGAAAGATAGGGCAGGCTCCAAAACTGAACACATTCTTAAATATACCGATGTGATACGAATCCATTGATGATGTCCAATTTTCACTCCGAGTTAATAGGAACCTAACCCTAACCCTATGTGGATTTTTCCCCTATGGAATTTTCCCACGTATTTTACCAGGAAACATGGATAGGGCAGGCTCTGAAACTCAACACCTTCCTAAACATAGAGAAACATTACGAATCCATTGGCGATATCCATTTTTCTCTCCGAGTTCATTTGGATCTAACCCTAACCCTAAGTGGGTTTTTCCTCTACGGGTTTGTGCCATATATTTCACCAGGAAACCTAGATAGGGCAGTCTCTGAAACTCAACACCTTCCTAAACATAGCGAAGCATTACGAATCCATTGGCGATATCCATTTTTCTCTCCGAGTTCATTTGGATCTAACCGTAACCCTAAGTGGGTTTTTCCTCTATGGGTTTGTCCCATACATTTTACCAGGAAACATAGATAGGGCTGGCTCTGAAACTCAAAACCTTCCTAAACATACCGAAGCTTTCCGAATCCAATGGCGATGTTCATTTTTTCTCTCCGAATGTTTTTGAATGTAACCCTAACCCTAAGTGGGTTTTTCCCCTATGGGATTTTCATATATATTTTACCAGGAAAGATAAGGCAGGCTCCAAAAGTCAACACATTCCTAAACATAGCGATGTGATACGAATCCATTGATGATGTCCAATTTTCACTCCGAGTTCATAGGAACCTAACCCTACCCCTATGTGGATTTTTCCCCTATGGAATTTTCCCACGTATTTTACCAGGAAACATGGATAGGGCAGGCTCTGAAACTCAATACCTTCCTAAACATTCCGAAGCGTTCCGAATCCATTGGCGATGTCCATTTTTTCTCTCGGAATTGATTTCGATCTAACCCTATCCCTAAGTGGGTTTTTCCACTATGGGATTTTCATATATATTTTACCAGGAAAGATAGGGCAGGCTCCAAAACTCAACACCTTCCTAAACATACCGAAGTGTTCCGAATCCATTGGCGATGTCCATTTTTTCTCTCCGAATTGATTTGGATCTAACTCTAACCCTAAGTATGTTTTTCCCCTAAGGGATTTTCATATATATTTTACCAGGAAGGATAGGGAAGGCTCCAAAACTCAACACATTCCTAAACATACCGATGTGATATTAATCCATTGATGATGTCCAATTTTCGCTCCGAGTTCATAGGAACCTAACCCTAACCCTAAGTGGATTTTTCCCCTATGGACTTTTCCCATGTATTTTACCAGGAAACATAGATAGGGCAGGCTCTGAAACTCAACACTTTCCTAAACATAGCGAAGAATTACGAATCCATTGGCGATATCCATTTTTCTCTCCGAGTTCATTTGGATCTAACCCTAACCCTAAGTGGGTTTTTCCTCTATGGGTTTGTCCCATATATTTTACCAGGAAACATAGATAGGGCAGGCTCTGAAACTCAACACTTTTGTAAAAATACCGATATGCTACGAATCCATTGGTGATATCCATTTTTCTCTCCGAATTCATTTGGATCTAACCCTAACCCTAAGTGGGTCTTTCCTCTATGGGTTTGTCCCATATTTTTTACCAGGAAATATAGATAGGGCAGGCTCTGAAACAAAACACCTTCCTAAACATAGCGAAGAATTACGAATCCATTGGCGATATCCATTTTTGTCTCCGAGTTCATTTGGATCTAACCCTAACCCTAAGTGGGTTTTTCCTCTATGGGTTTGTCCCATATATTTTACCAGGAAACATAGATAGGGGAGGCTCTGAAACTCAACACTTTTGTAAAAATACCGATATGCTACGAATCCATTGGCGATATCCATTTTTTTCTTTGAGTTCATTTGGATCTAACCCTAACCCTAAGAGGGTTTTTCCTCTATGGGTTTGTCCCATATATTTTACCAGGAAACATAGATAGGGCAGGCTCTGAAACTCAACACCTTCCTATAAATACTGAAGCGTTCCGAATCTATTGGCGATGTCCATTTTTTCTCTCCGAATTGATTTGGATCTAACCCTAACCCTAAGTGGGTTTTTCCCCTATGGGATTTTCATATATATTTTACCAGGAAAGATAGGGCAGGCTCTGAAACTCAACACCTTCCTAAACATACCGATGTGCTATGAATTCATTGGCGATGTCCATTTTTCTCTCCGAGTTCATTTGGATCCAACCCTAACCCTAAGTGGGTTTTTCCTCTATGGGTTTGTCCCATATATTTTACCAGGAAACATAGAAAGGGCAGATTCTGAAACTCAACACCTTCCTAAACATACCGAAGCGTTCCCAATCCATTGGCGATGTTCATTTTTTCTCTCCAAATGTTTTTGGATCTAATCCTTACCCTAAGTGGGGTTTTCCCCTATGGGATTTTCATATATATTTTACCAGGAAAGATAGGGCAGGCTCCAAAACTGAACACATTCTTAAATATACCGATGTGATACGAATCCATTGATGATGTCCAATTTTCACTCCGAGTTAATAGGAACCTAACCCTAACCCTATGTGGATTTTTCCCCTATGGAATTTTCCCACGTATTTTACCAGGAAACATGGATAGGGCAGGCTCTGAAACTCAACACCTTCCTAAACATTCCGAAGCGTTCCGAATCCATTGGCGATGTCCATTTTTTCTCTCCGAATTGATTTCGATCTAACCCTAACCCTAAGTGGGTTTTTCCACTATGGGATTTTCATATATATTTTACCAGGAAAGATAGGGCAGGCTCCAAAACTCAACACCTTCCTAAACATACCGAAGTGTTCCGAATCCATTGGCGATGTCCATTTTTTCTCTCCGAATTGATTTGGATCTAACTCTAACCCTAAGTATGTTTTTCCCCTAAGGGATTTTCATATATATTTTACCAGGAAGGATAGGGAAGGCTCCAAAACTCAACACATTCCTAAACATACCGATGTGATATTAATCCATTGATGATGTCCAATTTTCGCTCCGAGTTCATAGGAACCTAACCCTAACCCTAAGTGGATTTTTCCCCTATGGACTTTTCCCATGTATTTTACCAGGAAACATAGATAGGGCAGGCTCTGAAACTCAACACCTTCCTAAACATACCGAAGTGTTCTGAATCCATTGGCGATGTTCATTTTTTCTCTCCAAATGTTTTTGGATCTAACCCGAACCCTAAGTCACTTTTTCCCCTATGGGATTTTCATATATATTTTACCAGAAAAGATAGGGCAGGCTCCAAAACTCAACACATTCTTAAACGTACCGATGTGATACGAGTCCATTGATGATGTCCAATTTTCGCTCCGAGTTCACGGGGACCTAACCCTAACCCTGAGTATATTTTTTCCCTATGGAGTTTTCCCATGTATTTTACCAGGAAAAATAGATAGGGCAGGCTCTGAAACTCAACACCTTCCTAAACATACCAAAGCGTTCCGAATCCATTTGCGATGTCCATTTTTTCTCTCCGAATTTATTTCGATCTATCCCTAACCCTAAGTGGGTTTTTCCCCTATGGGATTTTCATATATATTTTACAAGGAAAGATAGGGCAGGCTGCAAAACTCAACACATTCCTAAACATACCGATGGGATACGAATCCATTGATGATGTCCAATTTTAGCTCCGAGTTCACGGGGACCTAACCCTATCCGTGAGTGGATTTTTCCCCTATGGAGTTTTGCCATGTATTTTACCAGTAAACATAGATAGGGCGGGCTCTGAAACTCAACATGTTTGTAAAAATACCAATATGCTACGAATCCATTGGCGATATCCATTTTTCTCTCCGAGTTCATTTGTATCTAACCCTAACCCTAAGTGGGTTTTTCCTCTATGGGTTTGTCCCATATATTTTACCAGGAAACACAGATAGGGCAGGCTCTGAAACTCAAAACCTTCCTAAACATACCGAAGCGTTCCGAATCTATTGGCGATGTCCATTTTTTCTCTCCGAATGTTTTTGGATCTAACCCTAACCCTAAGTGTGTATTTCCCCTATGGGATTTTCATATATATTTTACAAGGAAAGATAGGGCAGGCTCCAAAACTCAACACATTCCTAAACATACCGATGGGATACGAATCCATTGATGATGTCCAATTTTAGCTCCGAGTTCACGGGGACCTAACCCTATCCGTGAGTGGATTTTTCCCCTATGGAGTTTTCCCATGTATTTTACCAGGAAACATAGATAGGGCAGGCTCCAAAACTCAACACATTCCTAAACATACCGATGTGATATGAATCCATTGATGATGTCCAATTTTCGCTCCGAGTTCATAGGAACGTAACCCTAACCCTAAGTGGATTTTTCCCCTATGGACTTTTCCCATGTATTTTACCAGGAAACATAGATAGGGCAGGCTCTGAAACTCAACACTTTCCTAAACATAGCGAAGAATTACGAATCCATTGGCGATATCCATTTTTCTCTCCGAGTTCATTTGGATCTAACCGTAACCCTAAGTGGGTTTTTCCTCTATGGGTTTGTCCCATACATTTTACCAGGAAACATAGATAGGGCTGGCTCTGAAACTCAAAACCTTCCTAAACATACCGAAGCTTTCCGAATCCAATGGCGATGTTCATTTTTTCTCTCCGACTGTTTTTGGATGTAACCCTAACCCTAAGTGGGTTTTTCCCCTATGGGATTTTCATATATATTTTACCAGGAAAGATAAGGCAGGCTCCAAAAGTCAACACATTCCTAAACATAGCGATGTGATACGAATCCATTGATGATGTCCAATTTTCACTCCGAGTTCATAGGAACCTAACCCTAACCCTATGTGGATTTTTCCCCTATGGAATTTTCCCACGTATTTTACCAGGAAACATGGATAGGGCAGGCTCTGAAACTCAATACCTTCCTAAACATTCCGAAGCGTTCCGAATCCATTGGCGATGTCCATTTTTTCTCTCCGAATTGATTTCGATCTAACCCTAACCCTAAGTGGGTTTTTCCACTATGGGATTTTCATATATATTTTACCAGGAAAGATAGGGCAGGCTCCAAAACTCAACACCTTCCTAAACATACCGAAGTGTTCCGAATCCATTGGCGATGTCCATTTTTTCTCTCCGAATTGATTTGGATCTAACTCTAACCCTAAGTCTGTTTTTCCCCTAAGGGATTTTCATATATATTTTACCAGGAAGGATAGGGAAGGCTCCAAAACTCAACACATTCCTAAACATACCGATGTGATATTAATCCATTGATGATGTCCAATTTTCGCTCCGAGTTCATAGGAACCTAACCCTAACCTTAAGTGCGTATTTCCCCTATGGAGTTTTCCCATGTATTTTACCAGGAAACATAGATAGGGCAGGCTCTGAAACTCAACACCTTCCTAAACATACCGAAGTGTTTTGAATCCATTGGCGATGTTCATTTTTTCTCTCCAAATGTTTTTGGATCTAACCCGAACCCTAAGTCACTTTTTCCCCTATGGGATTTTCATATATATTTTACCAGAAAAGATAGGGCAGGCTCCAAAACTCAACACATTCTTAAACGTACCGATGTGATACGAGTCCATTGATGATGTCCAATTTTCGCTCCGAGTTCACGGGGAACTAACCCTAACCCTGAGTATATTTTTTCCCTATGGAGTTTTCCCATGTATTTTACCAGGAAACATAGATAGGGCAGGCTCTGAAACTCAACACCTTCCTAAATATAGCGAAGAATTACGAATCCATTGGCGATATCCATTTTTCTCTCCGAGTTCATTTGGATCTAACCCTAACCCTAAGTGGGTTTTTCCTCTATGGGTTTGTCCCATATATTTTACCAGGAAACATAGATAGGGCAGGCTCTGAAACTCAACACTTTTGTAAAAATACCGATATGCTACGAATCCATTGGTGATATCCATTTTTCTCTCCGAGTTCATTTGGATCTAACCCTAACCCTAAGTGGGTTTTTCCTCTATGGGTTTGTCCCATATATTTTACCAGGAAACATAGATAGGGCAGGCTCTGAAACTCAACACCTTCCTATACATACCGAAGCGTTCCGAATCTATTGGCGATGTCCATTTTTTCTCTCCGAATTGATTTGGATCTAACCCTAACCCTAAGTGGGTTTTTGTTCTATGGGTTTGTCCCATATATTTTACCAGGAAACATAGATGATGTCCAATTTTAGCTCCGAGTTCACGGGGACTTAACCCTAACCCTGAGTGGATTTTTCCCCTATGGAGTTTTGCCATGTATTTTACCAGGAAGCATAGATAGGGGAGGCTCTGAAATTCAATACCTACCTAAACATACCGAAGCGTTACCAGTCTATTGGCGATGTCTATTTTTCTCTACGGCTTCATGGGGACCTAACACTAAACCTAAGTGGGTTTTTCCAAAACTCAACACATTCCTAAACATACCGATGTGATATGAATCCATTGATGATGTCCAATTTTCGCTCCGAGTTCATAGGAACGTAACCCTAACCCTAAGTGGGTTTTTCCTCTATGGGTTTGTCCCATATTTTTTACCAGGAAACATAGATAGGGCAGGCTCTGACACAAAACACCTTCCTAAACATAGCGAAGAATTACGAATCCATTGGCGATATCCATTTTTGTCTCCGAGTTCATTTGGATCTAACCCTAACCCTAAGTGGGTTTTTCCTCTATGGGTTTGTCCCATATATTTTACCAGGAAACATAGATAGGGGAGGCTCTGAAACTCAACACTTTTGTAAAAATACCGATATGCTACGAATCCATTGGCGATATCCATTTTTCTCTTTGAGTTCATTTGGATCTAACCCTAACCCTAAGTGGGTTTTTCCTCTATGGGTTTGTCCCATATATTTTACCAGGAAACATAGATAGGGCAGGCTCTGAAACTCAACACCTTCCTATACATACTGAAGCGTTCCGAATCTATTGGCGATGTCCATTTTTTCTCTCCGAATTGATTTGGATCTAACCCTAACCCTAAGTGGGTTTTTCCCCTATGGGATTTTCATATATATTTTACCAGGAAAGATAGGGCAGGCTCTGAAACTCAACACCTTCCTAAACATACCGATGTGCTATGAATTCATTGGCGATGTCCATTTTTCTCTCCGAGTTCATTTGGATCCAACCCTAACCCTAAGTGGGTTTTTCCTCTATGGGTTTGTCCCATATATTTTACCAGGAAACATAGAAAGGGCAGATTCTGAAACTCAACACCTTCCTAAACATACCGAAGCGTTCCCAATCCATTGGCGATGTTCATTTTTTCTCTCAAAATGTTTTTGGATCTAATCCTTACCCTAAGTGGGGTTTTCCCCTATGGGATTTTCATATATATTTTACCAGGAAAGATAGGGCAGGCTCCAAAACTCAACACATTCTTAAATATACCGATGTGATACGAATCCATTGATGATGTCCAATTTTCGCTCCGGGTTCACGGGGACCTAACCCTAACCCTGAGTGGATTTTTCCCCTATGGAATTTTCCCATGTATTTTACCAGGAAACATAGATAGGGCAGGCTCTGAAACTCAACACCTTCCTAAACATACCGAAGCGTTCCGAATCCATTGGCGATGTCCATTTTTTCTCTCCGAATTGATTTCGATCTAACCCTAACCCTAAGTGGGTTTTTCCCCTATGGGATTTTCATATATATTTTACCAGGAAAGATAGGGAAGGCTCCAAAACTCAACACATTCCTAAACATACCGATGTGATATGAATCCATTGATGATATCCAATTTTCGCTCCGAGTTCATAGGAACCGTAAGTGGATTTTTCCCCTACGGAGTTTTCCCATGTATTTTACCAGGAAACATAGATAGGGCAGGCTCTGAAACTCAACACCTTCCTATACATACCAAAGCGTTCCGAATCCATTGGCGATCTTCATTTTTTCTCTCCGAATTTTTTGGATCTAACCCTAACGCTAAGTTGGGTTTTCCCCTATGGGATTTTCATATATATTTTACCAGGAAAGATAGGGCAGGCTCCAAAACTCAACACATTCCTAAAGATAGCGATGTGATACGAATCCATTGATGATGTCCAATTTTCGCTCCGAGTTAACTGGGACCTAATTCTAACCCTGAGTGGATTTTTCCCCTATGGAGTTTTGCCATGTATTTTACCAGGAAGCATAGATAGGGCAGGCTCTGAAACTCAACACGTTTGTAAAAATACCGATATGCTACGAATCCATTGGCGATATCCATTTTTCCCTCCGAGTTCATTTGGATCTAACCCTAACCCTAAGTGGGTATTTCCTCTATGGGTTTGTCCCATATATTTTACCAGGAAACATAGAAAGGGCAGGTTCTGAAACTCAACACCTTCCTAAACATACCGAAGCGTTCCGAATCCATTGGCGATGTTCATTTTTTCTCTCCAAATGTTTTTGGATCTAACCCTAACCCTAATTGGGGTTTTCCCCTATGGGATTTTCATATATATTTTACCAGGAACGATAGGGCAGGCTCCAAAACTCAACACATTCTTAAATATACCGATGTGATACGAATCCATTGATGATGTCCAATTTTCGCTCCGGGTTCATAGGAACGTAACCCAACCCTAAGTGGATTTTTCCCCTATGGAGTTTTCCCATGTATTTTACCAGGAAACATAGATAGGGCAGGCTCTGAAACTCAACACATTCCTAAACATACCGATGTGATACGAATCCATTGATGATGTCCAATTTTCGCTACGAGTTCACGGGGACCTAACCCTAACCCTGATTGATTTTTTCCCCTATGGAGTTTTGCCATGTATTTTACCAGGAAACATAGATAGGGCAGGCTCTGAAACTCAACACGTTTGTAAAAATACCGATATGCTACGAATCCATTGGCGATATCCATTTTTCCCTCCGAGTTCATTTGGATCTAACCCTAACCCTAAGTGGGTTTTTCCTCTATGGGTTTGTCCCATATATTTTACCAGGAAACATAGATAGGGGAGGCTCTGAAACTCAACAGTTTTGTAAAAATACCGATATGCTACGAATCCATTGGCGATATCCATTTTTCTCTTTGAGTTCATTTGGATCTAACCCTAACCCTAAGTGGGTTTTTCCTCTATGGGTTTGTCCCATATATTTTACCAGGAAACATAGATAGGGCAGGCTCTGAAACTCAACACTTTTGTAAAAATACCGATATGCTACGAATCCATTGGTGATATCCATTTTTCTCTCCGAGTTCATTTGGATCTAAACCTAACCCTAAGTGGGTTTTTCCTCTATGGGTTTGTCCCATATATTTTACCAGGAAACATAGATAGGGCAGGCTCTGAAACGCAACACCTTCCTATACATACCATAGCGTTCCGAATCTATTGGCGATGTCCATTTTTTCTCTCCGAATTTATTTGGATCTAACCCTAACCCTAAGTGGGTTTTTCCCCTATGGGATTTTCATATATATTTTACCAGGAAAGATAGGGCAGGCTCCAAAACTCAACACATTCTTAAATATACCGATGTGATATGAATCCATTGATGATGTCCAATTTTCGCTCCGGGTTCACGGGGACCTAACCCTAACCCTGAGTGGATTTTTCCCCTATGGAATTTTCCCATGTATTTTACCAGGAAACATAGATAGGGCAGGCTCTGAAACTCAACACCTTCCTAAACATACCGAAGGGTTCCGAATCCATTGGCGATGTCCATTTTTTCTCTCCGAATTGATTTCGATCTAACCCTAACCCTAAGTGGGTTTTTCCCCTTGGGATTTTCATATATATTTTACCAGGAAAGATAGGGAAGGCTCCAAAACTCAACACATTCCTAAACATACCGATGTGATATGAATCCATTGATGATGTCCAATTTTCGCTCCGAGTTCATAGGAACCGTAAGTGGATTTTTCCCCTACGGAGTTTTCCCATGTATTTTACCAGGAAACATAGATAGGGCAGGCTCTGAAACTCAACACTTTTGTAAAAATACCGATATGCTACGAATCCATTAGCTATATCCATTTTTCCCTCCGAGTTCATTTGGATCTAACCCTAACCCTAAGTGGATATTTCCTCTATGGGTTTGTCCCATATATTTCACCAGGAAACATAGAAAGGGCAGGTTCTGAAACTCAACACCTTCCTAAACATACCGAAGCGTTCCGAATCCATTGGCGATGTTCATTTTTTCTCTCCAAATGTTTTTGGATCTAACCCTAACCCTAAGTGGGGTTTTCCCCTATGGGATTTTCATATATATTTTACCAGGAACGATAGGGCAGGCTCCAAAACTCAACACATTCTTAAATATACCGATGTGATACGAATCCATTGATGATGTCCAATTTTGGCTCCGAGTTCACAGGGACCTAACCCTAACCCTGAGTGGATTTTTCCCCTATGGAATTTTCCCATGTATTTTATCAGGAAACATAGATAGGGCAGGCTCTGAAACTCAACACCTTCCTGAACATACCGAAGCGTTCCGAATCCATTGGCGATGTTCATTTTTTCTCTATGAATTTTTTGGATCTAACCCTAACCCTAAGTGGGTTTTTCCTCTATGGGTTTGTCCCATATATTTTACCAGGAAACATAGATAGGGCAGGCTCTGAAACTCAACACTTTTGTAAAAATACCGATATGCTACGAATCCATTGGTGATATCCATTTTTCTCTCCGAGTTCATTTGGATCTAACCCTAACCTTAAGTGGGTTTTTCCTCTATGGGTTTGTCCCATGTATTTTACCAGGAAACATAGATAGGGCAGGCTTGAAACTCAACACCTTCCTAAACATACCGAAGGGTTCCGAATCCATTGGCGATGTCCATTTTTTCTCTCCGAATTGATTTCGATCTAACCCTAACCCTAAGTGGGTTTTTCCCCTTGGGATTTTCATATATATTTTACCAGGAAAGATAGGGAAGGCTCCAAAACTCAACACATTCCTAAACATACCGATGTGATATGAATCCATTGATGATGTCCAATTTTCGCTCCGAGTTCATAGGAACCGTAAGTGGATTTTTCCCCTACGGAGTTTTCCCATGTATTTTACCAGGAAACATAGATAGGGCAGGCTCTGAAACTCAACACCTTCCTATACATACCGAAGCGGTCCGAATCCATTGGCGATGTTCATTTTTTCTCTCCGAATGTTTTTAGATGTAACCCTAACCCTAAGTGGGTTTTTCCCCTATGGGATTTTCATATATATTTTACCAGGAAAGATAGGGCAGGCTCTGAAACTCAACACCTTCCTAAACATACCGAAGTGATACGAATCCATTGATGATGTCCAATTTTCACTCCGAGTTAATAGGAACCTAACCCTAACCCTATGTGGATTTTTCCCCTATGGAATTTTCCCACGTATTTTACCAGGAAACGTGGATAGGGCAGGCTCTGAAACTCAACACCTTCCTAAACATAGAGAAACATTACGAATCCATTGGCGATATCCATTTTTCTCTCCGAGTTCATTTGGATCTAACCCTAACCCTAAGTGGGTTTTTCCTCTACGGGTTTGTGCCATATATTTCACCAGGAAACATAGATAGGGCAGTCTCTGAAACTCAACACCTTCCTAAACATAGCGAAGCATTACGAATCCATTGGCGATATCCATTTTTCTCTCCGAGTTCATTTGGATCTAACCGTAACCCTAAGTGGGTTTTTCCTCTATGGGTTTGTCCCATAAATTTTACCAGGAAACATAGATAGGGCTGGCTCTGAAACTCAAAACCTTCCTAAACATACCGAAGCTTTCCGAATCCAATGGCGATGTTCATTTTTTCTCTCCGAATGTTTTTGGATGTAACCCTAACCCTAAGTGGGTTTTTCCCCTATGGGATTTTCATATATATTTTACCAGGAAAAATAAGGCAGGCTCCAAAAGTCAACACATTCCTAAACATAGCGATGTGATACGAATCCATTGATGATGTCCAATTTTCGCTCCGAGTTCATAGGAACCTAACCCTAACCCTAAGTGTGTTTTTCCCCTATGGAGTTTTCACATGTATTTTACCAGGAAACATAGATAGGGCAGGCTCTGAAACTCAACACCTTCCTAAACATACCGAAGTGTTCCGAATCCATTGGCGATGTTCATTTTTTCTATCCAAATGTTTTTGGATCTAACCCTAACCCTAAGTGGCTTTTTCCCCTATGGGATTTTCATATATATTTTACCAGGAAAGATAGGGCAGGCTCCAAAACTCAACACATTCCTAAACAAACCGATGTGATACGAATCCATTGATGATGTCCAATTTTCACTCCGAGTTAATAGGAACCTAACCCTAACCCTATGTGGATTTTTCCCCTATGGAATTTTCCCACGTATTTTACCAGGAAACGTGGATAGGGCAGGCTCTGAAACTCAACACCTTCCTAAACATAGAGAAACATTACGAATCCATTGGCGATATCCATTTTTCTCTCCGAGTTCATTTGGATCTAACCCTAACCCTAAGTGGGTTTTTCCTCTACGGGTTTGTGCCATATATTTCACCAGGACACATAGATAGGGCAGTCTCTGAAACTCAACACCTTCCTAAACATAGCGAAGCATTACGAATCCATTGGCGATATCCATTTTTCTCTCCGAGTTCATTGGGATCTAACCGTAACCCTAAGTGGGTTTTTCCTCTATGGGTTTGTCCCATATATTTTACCAGGAAACATAGATAGGGCAGGCTCTAAAACTCAAAACCTTCCTAAACATACCGAAGCTTTCCGAATCAATTGGCGATGTTCATTTTTTCTCTCCGAATGTTTTTGGATGTAACCCTAACCCTAAGTGGGTTTTTCCCCTATGGGATTTTCATATATATTTTACCAGGAAAGATAGGGCAGGCTCTGAAACTCAACACCTTCCTAAACATAGCGATGTGATACGAATCCATTGATGATGTCCAATTTTCGCTCCGAGTTCATAGGAACCTAACCCTAAGTGTGTTTTTTCCCCCTATGTAGTTTTCCATGTATTTTACCAGGAAACATAGATAGGGCAGGCTCTGAAACTCAACACCTTCCTAAACATACCGAAGTGTTCCGAATCCATTGGCGATGTTCATTTTTTCTATCCAAATGTTTTTGGATCTAACCCTAACCCTAAGTGGCTTTTTCCCCTATGGGATTTTCATATATATTTTACCAGGAAAGATAGGGCAGGCTCCAAAACTCAACACATTCCTAAACAAACCGATGTGATACGAATCCATTGATGATGTCCAATTTTCACTCCGAGTTAATAGGAACCTAACCCTAACCCTATGTGGATTTTTCCCCTATGGAATTTTCCCACGTATTTTACCAGGAAACATGGATAGGGCAGGCTCTGAAACTCAACACCTTCCTAAACATTCCGAAGCGTTCCGAATCCATTGGCGATGTCCATTTTTTCTCTCCGAATTGATTTCGATCTAACCCTAACCCTAAGTGGGTTTTTCCACTATGGGATTTTCATATATATTTTACCAGGAAAGGTAGGGCAGGCTCTGAAACTCAACACCTTCCTAAACATACCGAAGTGTTCCGAATCCATTGGCGATGTCCATTTTTTCCCTCCGAATTGATTTGGATCTAACTCTAACCCTAAGTATGTTTTTCCCCTAAGGGATTTTCATATATATTTTACCAGGAAGGATAGGGAAGGCTCCAAAACTCAGCACATTCCTAAACATACCGATGTGATACGAATCCATTG
The DNA here is from genome assembly GCF_016545835.1 of Crotalus tigris. Taxonomy (NCBI): domain Eukaryota; kingdom Metazoa; phylum Chordata; class Lepidosauria; order Squamata; family Viperidae; genus Crotalus; species Crotalus tigris. Next base: position 24,149 of record NW_024097527.1, read on the forward strand.
ATGATGTCCAATTTTCGCTCCGAGTTCATAGGAACCTAACCCTAACCCTAAGTGTGTTTTTCCCCTATGGAGTTTTCACATGTATTTTACCAGGAAACATAGATAGGGCAGGCTCTGAAACTCAACACCTTCCTAAACATACCGAAGTGTTCCGAATCCATTGGCGATGTTCATTTTTTCTATCCAAATGTTTTTGGATCTAACCCTAACCCTAAGTGGCTTTTTCCCCTATGGGATTTTCATATATATTTTACCAGGAAAGATAGGGCAGGCTCCAAAACTCAACACATTCCTAAACAAACCGATGTGATACGAATCCATTGATGATGTCCAATTTTCACTCCGAGTTAATAGGAACCTAACCCTAACCCTATGTGGATTTTTCCCCTATGGAATTTTCCCACGTATTTTACCAGGAAACGTGGATAGGGCAGGCTCTGAAACTCAACACCTTCCTAAACATAGAGAAACATTACGAATCCATTGGCGATATCCATTTTTCTCTCCGAGTTCATTTGGATCTAACCCTAACCCTAAGTGGGTTTTTCCTCTACGGGTTTGTGCCATATATTTCACCAGGAAACATAGATAGGGCAGTCTCTGAAACTCAACACCTTCCTAAACATAGCGAAGCATTACGAATCCATTGGCGATATCCATTTTTCTCTCCGAGTTCATTTGGATCTAACCGTAACCCTAAGTGGGTTTTTCCTCTATGGGTTTGTCCCATACATTTTACCAGGAAACATAGATAGGGCTGGCTCTGAAACTCAAAACCTTCCTAAACATACCGAAGCTTTCCGAATCCAATGGCGATGTTCATTTTTTCTCTCCGAATGTTTTTGAATGTAACCCTAACCCTAAGTGGGTTTTTCCCCTATGGGATTTTCATATATATTTTACCAGGAAAGATAAGGCAGGCTCCAAAAGTCAACACATTCCTAAACATAGCGATGTGATACGAATCCATTGATGATGTCCAATTTTCGCTCCGAGTTCATAGGAACCTAACCCTAACCCTAAGTGTGTTTTTCCCCTATGGAGTTTTCACATGTATTTTACCAGGAAACTTAGATAGGGCAGGCTCTGAAACTCAACACCTTCCTAAACATACCGAAGTGTTCCGAATCCATTGGCGATGTTCATTTTTTCTATCCAAATGTTTTTGGATCTAACCCTAACCCTAAGTGGCTTTTTCCCCTATGGGATTTTCATATATATTTTACCAGGAAAGATAGGGCAGGCTCCAAAACTCAACACATTCCTAAACAAACCGTGTTGATAACAATCCATTGTGATGTCCAATTTTCACTCCGAGTTAGATAGGAAACCCCCTAAACCTCACCCTATGTGGATTTTTCCCCCTATGGAATTTTCCCTACGTATTTTACCAGGAAACGTGATAGGGCAGGCTCTGAAACTCACAAACCTTCCTAAACATAGAAGAAACATTACGAATCCATTGGCGATATCATTTTTTCTCTCCGAGTTTCATTGGATCTAACCCTAACCCTAAGTGTGGTTTTTCCTTCACGGGGTTTGTTCATATATTTCACCAGGAAACATAGATAGGGCAGTCTCTGAAACTCAACACCTTCCTAAACATAGCGAATCATTACGAATCCATTGGCGATATCCATTTTTCTCTCCGAGTTCATTTGGATCTAACCGTAACCCTAAGTGGGTTTTTCCTCTATGGGTTTGTCCCATACATTTTACCAGGAAACATAGATAGGGCTGGCTCTGAAACTCAAAACCTTCCTAAACATACCGAAGCTGTCCGAATCCAATGGCGATGTTCATGTTTTTCTCGTTCCGAATGTTTTTTGGATGTAACCCTAACCCTAAGTGGGTTTTTTCCCTATGGGATGTTCATATTATTTTACAGGAAAAATAGGCAGGCTCCAAAAGTCAACAACATTCCTAAACATAGCGCTGTGATACGAAATCCATTGTGATGTCCAATTTTTCGCATCCGAGTTCATAGAACCTAACCCTAACTACCTAAGTGTGTTTTTCCCTATGAGTTTTCAACATGTATTTTACCACGAAACATAGATAGGGCAGGCTCTGAAACTCAACCCTTCCTAACATACCGAAGTGTTTCCGAATCTTGGGATGTTCATTTTTTCTATCCAAATGTTTTTGGATCTAACCCTAAACCCTAATGGCTTTTTTTCCCCTATGGGATTTTCATATATATTTTACCAGGAAAGATAGGGCAGGCTCCAAAACTCAACACATTCCTAAACAAACCGATGTGATACGAATCCATTGATGATGTCCAATTTTCACTCCGAGTTAATAGGCACCTAACCCTAACCCTATGTGGATTTTTCCCCTATGGAATTTTCCCACGTATTTTACCAGGAAACGTGGATAGGGCAGGCTCTGAAACTCAACACCTTCCTAAACATAGAGAAACATTACGAATCCATTGCGATATCCATTTTTCTCTCCGAGTTCATTTGGATCTAACCCTAACCCTAAGTGGGTTTTTCCTCTACGGGTTTGTCCATATATTTCACCAGGAAACATAGATAGGGCAGTCTCTGAAACTCAACACCTTCCTAAACATAGCGAAGCATTACGAATCCATTGGCGATATCCATTTTTCTCTCCGAGTTCATTTGGATCTAACCGTAACCCTAAGTGAGTTTTTCCTCTATGGGTTTGTCCCATACATTTTACCAGGAAACATAGATAGGGCTGGCTCTGAAACTCAAAAACTTCCTAAACATACCGAAGCTTTCCGAATCCAATGGCGATGTTCATTTTTTGTCTCCGAATGTTTTTGGATGTAACCCTAACCCTAAGTGGGTTTTTCCCCTATGGGATTTTCATATATATTTTACCAGGAAAGATAAGGCAGGCTCCAAAAGTCAACACATTCCTAAACATAGCGATGTGATACGAATCCATTGATGATGTCCAATTTTCACTCCGAGTTCATAGGAACCTAACCCTAACCCTATGTGGATTTTTCCCCTATGGAATTTTCCCACGTATTTTACCAGGAAACATGGATAGGGCAGGCTCTGAAACTCAATACCTTCTTAAACATAGAGAAACATTACGAATCCATTGGCGATATCCATTTTTCTCTCCGAGTTTATTTGCATCTAACCCTAACCCTAAGTGGGTTTTTCCTCTACGGGTTTGTGCCATATATTTCACCAGGAAACATAGATAGGGCAGGCTCTGAAACTCAACACCTTCCTAAACATTCCGAAGTGTTCTGAATCCATTGGCGATATTTATTTTTTCTCTCCAAATGTTTTTGGATCTAACCCGAACCCTAAGTGACTTTTTCCCCTATGGGATTTTCATATATATTTTACCATAAAAGATAGGGCAGGCTCCAAAACTCAACACATTCTTAAACATACCGATGTGATATTAATCCATTGATGATGTCCAATTTTCGCTCCGAGTTCATAGGAACCTAACCCTAACCCTAAGTGCGTATTTCCCCTATGGAGTTTTCCCATGTATTTTACCAGGAAACATAGATAGGGCAGGCTCTGAAACTCAATACCTTCCTAAACATAGAGAAACATTACGAATCCATTGGCGATGTCCATTTTTTCTCTCCGAATTGATTTCGATCTAACCCTAACCCTAAGTGGGTTTTTCCACTATGGGATTTTCATATATATTTTACCAGGAAAGATAGGGCAGGCTCCAAAACTCAACACCTTTCTAAACATACCGAAGTGTTCCGAATCCATTGGCGATGTCCATTTTTTCTCTCCGAATTGATTTGGATCTAACTCTAACCTTAAGTATGTTTTTCCCCTAAGGGATTTTCATATATATTTTACCAGGAAGGATAGGGAAGGCTCCAAAACTCAAAACATTCCTAAACATACCGATGTGATATTAATCCATTGATGATGTCCAATTTTCGCTCCGAGTTCATAGGAACCTAACCCTAACCCTAAATGCGTATTTCCCCTATGGAGTTTTCCTATGTATTTTACCAGGAAACATAGATAGGGCAGGCTCTGAAACTCAACACCTTCCTAAACATACCGAAGTGTTCTGAATCCATTGGCGATGTTCATTTTTTCTCTCCAAATGTTTTTGGATCTAACCCGAACCCTAAGTGACTTTTTCCCCTATGGGATTTTCATATATATTTTACCATAAAAGATAGGGCAGGCTCCAAAACTCAACACATTCTTAAACGTATCGATGTGATACGAGTCCATTGATGATGTCCAATTTTCGCTCCGAGTTCACGGGGATCTAACCCTAACCCTGAGTATATTTTTTCCCTATGGAGTTTTCCCATGTATTTTACCAGGAAATATAGATAGGGCAGGCTCTGAAACTGAACACCTTCCTAAACATACCAAAGCGTTCCGAATCCATTTGCGATGTCCATTTTTTCTCTCTGAATTTATTTCGATCTATCCCTAACCCTAAGTGGGTTTTTCCCCTATGGGATTTTCATATATATTTTACAAGGAAAGATAGGGCAGGCTCCAAAACTCAACACATTCCTAAACATACCGAAGTGTTCCGAATCCATTGGCGATGTCCATTTTTTCTCTCCGAATTGATTTGGATCTAACTCTAACCCTAAGTATGTTTTTCCCCGAAGGGATTTTCATATATATTTTACCAGGAAGGATAGGGAAGGCTCCAAAACTCAACACATTCCTAAACATACCGATGTGATATTAATCCATTGATGATGTCCAATTTTCGCTCCGAGTTCATAGGAACCTAACCCTAACCCTAAGTGCGTATTTCCCCTATGGAGTTTTCCCATGTATTTTACCAGGAAACATAGATAGGGCAGGCTCTGAAACTCAACACCTTCCTAAACATTCCGAAGTGTTCTGAATCCATTGGCGATGTTCATTTTTTCTCTCCAAATGTTTTTGGATCTAACCCGAACCCTAAGTCACTTTTTCCCCTATGGGATTTTCATATATATTTTACCAGAAAAGATAGGGCAGGCTCCAAAACTCAACACATTCTTAAACGTACCGATGTGATACGAGTCCATTGATGATGTCCAATTTTCGCTCCGAGTTCACGGGGACCTAACCCTAACCCTGAGTATATTTTTTCCCTATGGAGTTTTCCCATGTATTTTACCAGGAAACATAGATAGGGCAGGCTCTGAAACTGAACACCTTCCTAAACATACCAAAGCGTTCCGAATCCATTTGCGATGTCCATTTTTTCTCTCTGAATTTATTTCGATCTATCCCTAACCCTAAGTGGGTTTTTCCCCTATGGGATTTTCATATATATTTTACAAGGAAAGATAGGGCAGGCTCCAAAACTCAACACATTCCTAAACATACCGATGGGATACGAATCCATTGATGATGTCCAATTTTAGCTCCGAGTTCACGGGGACCTAACCCTATCCGTGAGTGGATTTTTCCCCTATGGAGTTTTCCCATGTATTTTACCAGGAAACATAGATAGGGCAGGCTCCAAAACTCAACACATTCCTAAACATACCGATGTGATATGAATCCATTGATGATGTCCAATTTTCGCTCCGAGTTCATAGGAACGTAACCCTAACCCTAAGTGGATTTTTCCCCTATGGACTTTTCCCATGTATTTTACCAGGAAACATAGATAGGGCAGGCTCTGAAACTCAACACTTTCCTAAACATAGCGAAGAATTACGAATCCATTGGCGATATCCATTTTTCTCTCCGAGTTCATTTGGATCTAACCCTAACCCTAAGTGGGTTTTTCCTCTATGGGTTTGTCCCATATATTTTACCAGGAAACATAGATAGGGCAGGCTCTGAAACTCAACACTTTTGTAAAAATACCGATATGCTACGAATCCATTGGTGATATCCATTTTTCTCTCCGAGTTCATTTGGATCTAACCCTAACCCTAAGTGGGTTTTTCCTCTATGGGTTTGTCCCATATATTTTACCAGGAAACATAGATAGGGCAGGCTCTGAAACTCAACACCTTCCTATACATACCATAGCGTTCCGAATCTATTGGCGATGTCCATTTTTTCTCTCCGAATTGATTTGGATCTAACCCTAACCCTAAGTGGGTTTTTGTTCTATGGGTTTGTCCCATATATTTTACCAGGAAACATAGATGATGTCCAATTTTAGCTCCGAGTTCACGGGGACTTAACCCTAACCCTGAGTGGATTTTTCCCCTATGGAGTTTTGCCATGTATTTTACCAGGAAGCATAGATAGGGGAGGCTCTGAAATTCAATACCTACCTAAACATACCGAAGCGTTACCAGTCTATTGGCGATGTCTATTTTTCTCTACGGCTTCATGGGGACCTAACACTAAACCTAAGTGGGTTTTTCCAAAACTCAACACATTCCTAAACATACCGATGTTATATGAATCCATTGATGATGTCCAATTTTCGCTCCGAGTTCATAGGAACGTAACCCTAACCCTAAGTGGGTTTTTCCTCTATGGGTTTGTCCCATATTTTTTACCAGGAAATATAGATAGGGCAGGCTCTGAAACAAAACACCTTCCTAAACATAGCGAAGAATTACGAATCCATTGGCGATATCCATTTTTTTCTCCGAGTTCATTTGGATCTAACCCTAACCCTAAGTGGGTTTTTCCTCTATGGGTTTGTCCCATATATTTTACCAGGAAACATAGATAGGGGAGGCTCTGAAACTCAACACTTTTGTAAAAATACCGATATGCTACGAATCCATTGGCGATATCCATTTTTCTCTTTGAGTTCATTTGGATCTAACCCTAACCCTAAGAGGGTTTTTCCTCTATGGGTTTGTCCCATATATTTTACCAGGAAACATAGATAGGGCAGGCTCTGAAACTCAACACCTTCCTATAAATACTGAAGCGTTCCGAATCTATTGGCGATGTCCATTTTTTCTCTCCGAATTGATTTGGATCTAACCCTAACCCTAAGTGGGTTTTTCCCCTATGGGATTTTCATATATATTTTACCAGGAAAGATAGGGCAGGCTCTGAAACTCAACACCTTCCTAAACATACCGATGTGCTATGAATTCATTGGCGATGTCCATTTTTCTCTCCGAGTTCATTTGGATCCAACCCTAACCCTAAGTGGGTTTTTCCTCTATGGGTTTGTCCCATATATTTTACCAGGAAACATAGAAAGGGCAGATTCTGAAACTCAACACCTTCCTAAACATACCGAAGCGTTCCCAATCCATTGGCGATGTTCATTTTTTCTCTCCAAATGTTTTTGGATCTAATCCTTACCCTAAGTGGGGTTTTCCCCTATGGGATTTTAATATATATTTTACCAGGAAAGATAGGGCAGGCTCCAAAACTGAACACATTCTTAAATATACCGATGTGATACGAATCCATTGATGATGTCCAATTTTCACTCCGAGTTAATAGGAACCTAACCCTAACCCTATGTTGATTTTTCCCCTATGGAATTTTCCCACGTATTTTACCAGGAAACATGGATAGGGCAGGCTCTGAAACTCAACACCTTCCTAAACATAGAGAAACATTACGAATCCATTGGCGATATCCATTTTTCTCTCCGAGTTCATTTGGATCTAACCCTAACCCTAAGTGGGTTTTTCCTCTACGGGTTTGTGCCATATATTTCACCAGGAAACCTAGATAGGGCAGTCTCTGAAACTCAACACCTTCCTAAACATAGCGAAGCATTACGAATCCATTGGCGATATCCATTTTTCTCTCCGAGTTCATTTGGATCTAACCGTAACCCTAAGTGGGTTTTTCCTCTATGGGTTTGTCCCATACATTTTACCAGGAAACATAGATAGGGCTGGCTCTGAAACTCAAAACCTTCCTAAACATACCGAAGCTTTCCGAATCCAATGGCGATGTTCATTTTTTCTCTCCGAATGTTTTTGGATGTAACCCTAACCCTAAGTGGGTTTTTCCCCTATGGGATTTTCATATATATTTTACCAGGAAAGATAAGGCAGGCTCCAAAAGTCAACACATTCCTAAAAATAGCGATGTGATACGAATCCATTGATGATGTCCAATTTTCACTCCGAGTTCATAGGAACCTAACCCTAACCCTATGTGGATTTTTCCCCTATGGAATTTTCCCACGTATTTTACCAGGAAACATGGATAGGGCAGGCTCTGAAACTCAATACCTTCCTAAACATTCCGAAGTGTTCCGAATCCATTGGCGATGTCCATTTTTTCTCTCCGAATTGATTTGGATCTAACTCTAACCCTAAGTATGTTTTTCCCCTAAGGGATTTTCATATATATTTTACCAGGAAGGATAGGGAAGGCTCCAAAACTCAACACATTCCTAAACATACCGATATGATATTAATCCATTGATGATGTCCAATTTTCGCTCCGAGTTCATAGGAACCTAACCCTAACCCTAAGTGGATTTTTCCCCTATGGACTTTTCCCATGTATTTTACCAGGAAACATAGATAGGGCAGGCTCTGAAACTCAACACTTTCCTAAACATAGCGAAGAATTACGAATCCATTGGCGATATCCATTTTTCTCTCCGAGTTCATTTGGATCTAACCCTAACCCTAAGTGGGTTTTTCCTCTATGGGTTTGTCCCATATATTTTACCAGGAAACATAGATAGGGCAGGCTCTGAAACTCAACACTTTTGTAAAAATACCGATATGCTACGAATCCATTGGTGATATCCATTTTCCTCTCCGAGTTCATTTGGATCTAACCCTAAACCTAAGTGGGTTTTTCCTCTATGGGTTTGTCCCATATATTTTACCAGGAAACATAGATAGGGCAGGCTCTGAAACTCAACACCTTCCTATACATACCATAGCGTTCCGAATCTATTGGCGATGTCCATTTTTTCTCTCCGAATTGATTTGGATCTAACCCTAACCCTAAGTGGGTTTTTGTTCTATGGGTTTGTCCCATATATTTTACCAGGAAACATAGATGATGTCCAATTTTAGCTCCGAGTTCACGGGGACTTAACCCTAACCCTGAGTGGATTTTTCCCCTATGGAGTTTTGCCATGTATTTTACCAGGAAGCATAGATAGGGGAGGCTCTGAAATTCAATACCTACCTAAACATACCGAAGCGTTACCAGTCTATTGGCGATGTCTATTTTTCTCTACGGCTTCATGGGGACCTAACACTAAACCTAAGTGGGTTTTTCCAAAACTCAACACATTCCTAAACATACCGATGTTATATGAATCCATTGATGATGTCCAATTTTCGCTCCGAGTTCATAGGAACGTAACCCTAACCCTAAGTGGGTTTTTCCTCTATGGGTTTGTCCCATATTTTTTACCAGGAAATATAGATAGGGCAGGCTCTGAAACAAAACACCTTCCTAAACATAGCGAAGAATTACGAATCCATTGGCGATATCCATTTTTGTCTCCGAGTTCATTTGGATCTAACCCTAACCCTAAGTGGGTTTTTCCTCTATGGGTTTGTCCCATATATTTTACCAGGAAACATAGATAGGGGAGGCTCTGAAACTCAACACTTTTGTAAAAATACCGATATGCTACGAATCCATTGGCGATATCCATTTTTTTCTTTGAGTTCATTTGGATCTAACCCTAACCCTAAGAGGGTTTTTCCTCTATGGGTTTGTCCCATATATTTTACCAGGAAACATAGATAGGGCAGGCTCTGAAACTCAACACCTTCCTATACATACCATAGCGTTCCGACTCTATTGGCGATGTCCATTTTTTCTCTCCGAATTGATTTGGATCTAACCCTAACCCTAAGTGGGTTTTTCCCCTATGGGATTTTCATATATATTTTACCAGGAAAGATAGGGCAGGCTCTGAAACTCAACACCTTCCTAAACATACCGATGTGCTATGAATTCATTGGCGATGTCCATTTTTCTCTCCGAGTTCATTTGGATCCAACCCTAACCCTCAGTGGGTTTTTCCTCTATGGGTTTGTCCCATATATTTTACCAGGAAACATAGAAAGGGCAGATTCTGAAACTCAACACCTTCCTAAACATACCGAAGCATTCCCAATCCATTGGCGATGTTCATTTTTTCTCTCCAAATGTTTTTGGATCTAATCCTTACCCTAAGTGGGGTTTTCCCCTATGGGATTTTCATATATATTTTACCAGGAAAGATAGGGCAGGCTCCAAAACTGAACACATTCTTAAATATACCGATGTGATACGAATCCATTGATGATGTCCAATTTTCACTCCGAGTTAATAGGAACCTAACCCTAACCCTATGTGGATTTTTCCCCTATGGAATTTTCCCACGTATTTCACCAGGAAACATAGATAGGGCAGTCTCTGAAACTCAACACCTTCCTAAACATAGCGAAGCATTACGAATCCATTGGCGATATCCATTTTTCTCTCCGAGTTCATTTGGATCTAACCGTAACCCTAAGTGAGTTTTTCCTCTATGGGTTTGTCCCATACATTTTACCAGGAAACATAGATAGGGCTGGCTCTGAAACTCAAAAACTTCCTAAACATACCGAAGCTTTCCGAATCCAATGGCGATGTTCATTTTTTGTCTCCGAATGTTTTTGGATGTAACCCTAACCCTAAGTGGGTTTTTCCCCTATGGGATTTTCATATATATTTTACCAGGAAAGATAAGGCAGGCTCCAAAAGTCAACACATTCCTAAACATAGCGATGTGATACGAATCCATTGATGATGTCCAATTTTCGCTCCGAGTTCATAGGAACCTAACCCTAACCCTATGTGGATTTTTCCCCTATGGAGTTTTCCCATGTATTTTACCAGGAAACATAGATAGGGCAGGCTCTGAAACTCAACACCTTCCTAAACATAGCGAAGTGTTCCGAATCCATTGGCGATGTCCATTTTTTCTCTCCGAATGTTTTTGGATCTAACCCTAACCCTAAGTGGCTTTTTCCCCTATGGGATTTTCATATATATTTTACCAGGAAAGATAGGGCAGGCTCCAAAACTCAACACATTCCTAAACACACCGATGTGATACGAATACATTGATGATGTCCAATTTTCGCTCCGAGTTCATAGGAACCTAACCCTAACCCTAAGTGGATTTTTCCCCTATGGAGTTTTCCCATGTATTTTACCAGGAAACAAAGATAGGGAAGGCTCTGAAACTCAACACCTTCCTAAACATAGCGAAGCATTACGAATCCATTGGGATATCCATTTTTCTTTCCGAGTTCATTTGGATCTAACCCTAACCCAAAGTGGGTTTTTCCTCTATGGGTTTGTCCCATATATTTTACCAGGAAACATAAATAGGGCAGCTCCTGAAAATCAACACTTTGTAAAAATACGATATGCCTACGATCCATTGGTGATATCATTTTTCTCTCCGAGTTCATTTGGATCTAACCCTAACCCTAAGTGGGTATTTCCTCTATGGGTTTGTCCCATATATTTTACCAGGAAACATACAAAGGGCAGGTTCTGAAACTCAACACCTTCCTATACATACCATAGCGTTCCGAATCTATTGGCGATGTCCATTTTTTCTCTCTGAATTGATTTGGATCTAACCCTAACCCTAAGTGGGTTTTTGTTCTATGGGTTTGTCCCATATATTTTACCAGGAAACATAGATGATGTCCAATTTTAGCTCCGAGTTCACGGGGACTTAACCCTAACCCTGAGTGGATTTTTCCCCTATGGAGTTTTGCCATGTATTTTACCAGGAAGCATAGATAGGGGAGGCTCTGAAATTCAATACCTACCTAAACATACCGAAGCGTTACCAGTCTATTGGCGATGTCTATTTTTCTCTACGGCTTCATGGGGACCTAACACTAAACCTAAGTGGGTTTTTCCAAAACTCAACACATTCCTAAACATACCGATGTTATATGAATCCATTGATGATGTCCAATTTTCGCTCCGAGTTCATAGGAACGTAACCCTAACCCTAAGTGGGTTTTTCCTCTATGGGTTTGTCCCATATTTTTTACCAGGAAATATAGATAGGGCAGGCTCTGAAACAAAACACCTTCCTAAACATAGCGAAGAATTACGAATCCATTGGCGATATCCATTTTTTTCTCCGAGTTCATTTGGATCTAACCCTAACCCTAAGTGGGTTTTTCCTCTATGGGTTTGTCCCATATATTTTACCAGGAAACATAGATAGGGGAGGCTCTGAAACTCAACACTTTTGTAAAAATACCGATATGCTACGAATCCATTGGCGATATCCATTTTTTTCTTTGAGTTCATTTGGATCTAACCCTAACCCTAAGAGGGTTTTTCCTCTATGGGTTTGTCCCATATATTTTACCAGGAAACATAGATAGGGCAGGCTCTGAAACTCAACACCTTCCTATACATACTGAAGCGTTCCGAATCTATTGGCGATGTCCATTTTTTCTCTCCGAATTGATTTGGATCTAACCCTAACCCTAAGTGGGTTTTTCCCCTATGGGATTTTCATATATATTTTACCAGGAAAGATAGGGCAGGCTCTGAAACTCAACACCTTCCTAAACATACCGATGTGCTATGAATTCATTGGCGATGTCCATTTTTCTCCGCGTTCATTTTTTTTTTTTTTTGGATCCAACCCTAACCATAAGTGGGTTTTTCCTTATGGGTTTGTCCCATATATGTACCAGGAAACATAGAAAGGGCCGATTCTGAAAACTCAACACCTTCCTAAAAAATACCGAGCGTTCCAAATCCATTGCGATGTTCATTTTTTCTCTCCAAAATGTTTTTGGATTATCCTACCCTAAGGGGGTTTTCCCCTATGGGATTTTCATATATATTTTACCAGGAAAGATAGGGCAGGCTCCAAAACTGAAACCCACATCTTAAATATACTGATGTGATACGAATCCATTGATGATGTCCAATTTTCATCCGAGTTAATAGGAACCTTAACACTAACCCTATTGTGGATTTTTCCCTATGAAATTTTCCCACGGTATTTTACAAGGGAACATGGAATGGGCAGGCTCTGAAACTCAACACCTTCCTAAACATAGAGAAACATTACGAATCCATTGGCGATATCCATTTTTCTCTCCGAGTTCATTTGGATCTAACCCTAACCCTAAGTGGGTTTTTCCTCTACGGGTTTGTGCCATATATTTCACCAGGACACATAGATAGGGCAGTCTCTGAAACTCAACACCTTCCTAAACATAGCGAAGCATTACGAATCCATTGGCGATATATCCATTTTTCTCTCCGATTCATTTGGATCTAACCGTAACCCTAAGGGGGTTTTTCCTCTATGCGTTTGTCCCATTACATTTTACAGGAAACATAGATAGGGCAGGCTCTGAAACTCAACACCTTCCTAAACATACCGAAGCGTTCTGAATCCATTGGCGATGTTCATTTTTTCTCTCCGAATGTTTTTGGATCTAACCCTAACCCTAAGTGGGTTTTTCCCCTATGGGATTTTCATATATATATTTACCAGGAAAGATAGGGCAGGCTCTGAAACTCAACACGTTCCTAAACATACCAATGTGCTACGAATCCATTGGCGATGTCCATTTTTCTCTCTGAGTTCATTTGGATCTAACCCTAACCGTAAGTGGGTTTTCCCTCTATGGGTTTGTCCCATATATTTTACCAGGAAACATAGATAGGGAAGGCTCTGAAACTAAACACCTTCGTAAACATCGCGATGCGTGACGAATTCATTGGTGATGTCCATTTTTCTCTCCGAGTTCATAGGAACCTAACCCTAACCCTAACTGGGTTGTTCCCCTAAGGAAGTTTCCCATTTATTTTACCACGAAACAGAGATAGGGCAGCGTCCAAAACTCAACACATTCCTAAACATACCGATGTGATACGAATCCATTGATGATGTCCAATTTTCGCTCCGAGTTCATAGGAACCTAACCCTAACCCTAAGTGGAGTATTCCCCTATGGAGTTTTCCCATGTATTTACCAGGAAACATAGATAGGGCAGGCTCTGAAAACTCAAACACTTCCTCAAACATAGCGAAGAATTACGAATCCATTGGCGATATCCCATTTTCTCTCCGAGTTCATTTGGATCTAACCCTAAACCCTAACGTGGTTTTTCCTCTATGGGTTGTCCGCATATATTTACAGGAAACAATAGATAGGGCAGGCCGAAACTCAACACTTTTGTAAAAATACGATATGCTACGAATCCATTGTGATATCATTTTCTCTCCGAGTTCATTTGGATTAACCCTAACACATACGTGGGTTTTTTCCTCTATGGGTTTGTCCCATATATTTTACCAGGAAACATAGATAGGGCAGGCTCTGAAACTCAACACATTCCTATAAATACTGAAGCGTTCCGAATCTATTGGCGATGTCCATTTTTTCTCTCCGAATTGATTTGGATCTAACCCTAACCCTAAGTGGGTTTTTGTTCTATGGGTTTGTCCCATATATTTTACCAGGAAACATAGATGATGTCCAATTTTAGCTCCGAGTTCACGGGGACTTAACCCTAACCCTGAGTGGATTTTTCCCCTATGGAGTTTTGCCATGTATTTTACCAGGAAGCATAGATAGGGGAGGCTCTGAAATTCAATACCTACCTAAACATACCGAAGCGTTACCAGTCTATTGGCGATGTCTATTTTTCTCTACGGCTTCATGGGGACCTAACACTAAACCTAAGTGGGTTTTTCCAAAACTCAACACATTCCTAAACATACCGATGTTATATGAATCCATTGATGATGTCCAATTTTCGCTCCGAGTTCATAGGACCGTAACCCTAACCCTAAGTGGGTTTTTCCTCTATGGGTTTGTCCCATATTTTTTACCAGGAAACATAGATAGGGCAGGCTCTGACACAAAACACCTTCCTAAACATAGCGAAGAATTACGAATCCATTGGCGATATCCATTTTTGTCTCCGAGTTCATTTGGATCTAACCCTAACCCTAAGTGGGTTTTTCCTCTATGGGTTTGTCCCATATATTTTACCAGGAAACATAGATAGGGGAGGCTCTGAAACTCAACAGTTTTGTAAAAATACCGATATGCTACGAATCCATTGGCGATATCCATTTTTCTCTTTGAGTTCATTTGGATCTAACCCTAACCCTAAGTGGGTTTTTCCTCTATGGGTTTGTCCCATATATTTTACCAGGAAACATAGATAGGGCAGGCTCTGAAACTCAACACCTTCCTATACATACTGAAGCGTTCCGAATCTATTGGCGATGTCCATTTTTTCTCTCCGAATTGATTTGGATCTAACCCTAACCCTAAGTGGGTTTTTCCCCTATGGGATTTTCATATATATTTTACCAGGAAAGATAGGGCAGGCTCTGAAACTCAACACCTTCCTAAACATACCGATGTGCTATGAATTCATTGGCGATGTCCATTTTTCTCTCCGAGTTCATTTGGATCCAACCCTAACCCTAAGTGGGTTTTTCCTCTATGGGTTTGTCCCATATATTTTACCAGGAAACATAGAAAGGGCAGATTCTGAAACTCAACACCTTCCTAAACATACCGAAGTGTTCCCAATCCATTGGCGATGTTCATTTTTTCTCTCCAAATGTTTTTGGATCTAATCCTTACCCTAAGTGGGGTTTTCCCCTATGGGATTTTCATATATATTTTACCAGGAAAGATAGGGCAGGCTCCAAAACTGAACACATTCTTAAATATACCGATGTGATACGAATCCATTGATGATGTCCAATTTTCACTCCGAGTTAATAGGAACCTAACCCTAACCCTATGTGGATTTTTCCCCTATGGAATTTTCCCACGTATTTTACCAGGAAACATGGATAGGGCAGGCTCTGAAACTCAACACCTTCCTAAACATAGAGAAACATTACGAATCCATTGGCGATATCCATTTTTCTCTCCGAGTTCATTTGGATCTAACCCTAACCCTAAGTGGGTTTTTCCTCTACGGGTTTGTGCCATATATTTCACCAGGAAACCTAGATAGGGCAGTCTCTGAAACTCAACACCTTCCTAAACATAGCGAAGCATTACGAATCCATTGGCGATATCCATTTTTCTCTCCGAGTTCATTTGGATCTAACCGTAACCCTAAGTGGGTTTTTCCTCTATGGGTTTGTCCCATACATTTTACCAGGAAACATAGATAGGGCTGGCTCTGAAACTCAAAACCTTCCTAAACATACCGAAGCTTTCCGAATCCAATGGCGAGGTTCATTTTTTCTCTCCGAATGTTTTTGGATGTAACCCTAACCCTAAGTGGGTTTTTCCCCTATGGGATTTTCATATATATTTTACCAGGAAAGATAAGGCAGGCTCCAAAAGTCAACACATTCCTAAACATAGCGATGTGATACGAATCCATTGATGATGTCCAATTTTCACTCCGAGTTCATAGGAACCTAACCCTAACCCTATGTGGATTTTTCCCCTATGGAATTTTCCCACGTATTTTACCAGGAAACATGGATAGGGCAGGCTCTGAAACTCAATACCTTCCTAAACATTCCGAAGTGTTCCGAATCCATTGGCGATGTCCATTTTTTCTCTCTGAATTGATTTGGATCTAACTCTAACCCTAAGTATGTTTTTCCCCTAAGCGATTTTCATATATATTTTACCAGGAAGGATAGGGAAGGCTCCAAAACTCAACACATTCCTAAACATACCGATATGATATTAATCCATTGATGATGTCCAATTTTCGCTCCGAGTTCATAGGAACCTAACCCTAACCCTAAGTGGATTTTTCCCCTATGGACTTTTCCCATGTATTTTACCAGGAAACATAGATAGGGCAGGCTCTGAAACTCAACACTTTCCTAAACATAGCGAAGAATTACGAATCCATTGGCGATATCCATTTTTCTCTCCGAGTTCATTTGGATCTAACCCTAACCCTAAGTGGGTTTTTCCTCTATGGGTTTGTCCCATATATTTTACCAGGAAACATAGATAGGGCAGGCTCTGAAACTCAACACTTTTGTAAAAATACCGATATGCTACGAATCCATTGGTGATATCCATTTTTCTCTCCGAATTCATTTGGATCTAACCCTAACCCTAAGTGGGTTTTTCCTCTATGGGTTTGTCCCATATTTTTTACCAGGAAATATAGATAGGGCAGGCTCTGAAACAAAACACCTTCCTAAACAGAGCGAAGAATTACGAATCCATTGGCGATATCCATTTTTGTCTCCGAGTTCATTTGGATCTAACCCTAACCCTAAGTGGGTTTTTCCTCTATGGGTTTGTCCCATATATTTTACCAGGAAACATAGATAGGGCAGGCTCTGAAACTCAACACTTTTGTAAAAATACCGATATGCTACGAATCCATTGGCGATATCCATTTTTCTCTTTGAGTTCATTTGGATCTAACCCTAACCCTAAGAGGGTTTTTCCTCTATGGGTTTGTCCCATATATTTTACCAGGAAACATAGATAGGGCAGGCTCTGAAACTCAACACCTTCCTATAAATACTGAAGCGTTCCGAATCTATTGGCGATGTCCATTTTTTCTCTCCGAATTGATTTGGATCTAACCCTAACCCTAAGTGGGTTTTTCCCCTATGGGATTTTGATATATATTTTACCAGGAAAGATAGGGCAGGCTCTGAAACTCAACACCTTCCTAAACATACCGATGTGCTATGAATTCATTGGCGATGTCCATTTTTCTCTCCGAGTTCATTTGGATCCAACCCTAACCCTAAGTGGGTTTTTCCTCTATGGGTTTGTCCCATATATTTTACCAGGAAACATAGAAAGGGCAGATTCTGAAACTCAACACCTTCCTAAACATACCGAAGCATTCCCAATCCATTGGCGATGTTCATTTTTTCTCTCCAAATGTTTTTGGATCTAATCCTTACCCTAAGTGGGGTTTTCCCCTATGGGATTTTCATATATATTTTACCAGGAAAGATAGGGCAGGCTCCAAAACTGAACACATTCTTAAATATACCGATGTGATACGAATCCATTGATGATGTCCAATTTTCACTCCGAGTTAATAGGAACCTAACCCTAACCCTATGTGGATTTTTCCCCTATGGAATTTTCCCACGTATTTTACCAGGAAACATGGATAGGGCAGGCTCTGAAACTCAACACCTTCCTAAACATAGAGAAACATTACGAATCCATTGGCGATATCCATTTTTCTCTCCGAGTTCATTTGGATCTAACCCTAACCCTAAGTGGGTTTTTCCTCTACGGGTTTGTGCCATATATTTCACCAGGAAACCTAGATAGGGCAGTCTCTGAAACTCAACACCTTCCTAAACATAGCGAAGCATTACGAATCCATTGGCGATATCCATTTTTCTCTCCGAGTTCATTTGGATCTAACCGTAACCCTAAGTGGGTTTTTCCTCTATGGGTTTGTCCCATACATTTTACCAGGAAACATAGATAGGGCTGGCTCTGAAACTCAAAACCTTCCTAAACATACCGAAGCTTTCCGAATCCAATGGCGATGTTCATTTTTTCTCTCCGAATGTTTTTGAATGTAACCCTAACCCTAAGTGGGTTTTTCCCCTATGGGATTTTCATATATATTTTACCAGGAAAGATAAGGCAGGCTCCAAAAGTCAACACATTCCTAAACATAGCGATGTGATACGAATCCATTGATGATGTCCAATTTTCACTCCGAGTTCATAGGAACCTAACCCTACCCCTATGTGGATTTTTCCCCTATGGAATTTTCCCACGTATTTTACCAGGAAACATGGATAGGGCAGGCTCTGAAACTCAATACCTTCCTAAACATTCCGAAGCGTTCCGAATCCATTGGCGATGTCCATTTTTTCTCTCGGAATTGATTTCGATCTAACCCTATCCCTAAGTGGGTTTTTCCACTATGGGATTTTCATATATATTTTACCAGGAAAGATAGGGCAGGCTCCAAAACTCAACACCTTCCTAAACATACCGAAGTGTTCCGAATCCATTGGCGATGTCCATTTTTTCTCTCCGAATTGATTTGGATCTAACTCTAACCCTAAGTATGTTTTTCCCCTAAGGGATTTTCATATATATTTTACCAGGAAGGATAGGGAAGGCTCCAAAACTCAACACATTCCTAAACATACCGATGTGATATTAATCCATTGATGATGTCCAATTTTCGCTCCGAGTTCATAGGAACCTAACCCTAACCCTAAGTGGATTTTTCCCCTATGGACTTTTCCCATGTATTTTACCAGGAAACATAGATAGGGCAGGCTCTGAAACTCAACACTTTCCTAAACATAGCGAAGAATTACGAATCCATTGGCGATATCCATTTTTCTCTCCGAGTTCATTTGGATCTAACCCTAACCCTAAGTGGGTTTTTCCTCTATGGGTTTGTCCCATATATTTTACCAGGAAACATAGATAGGGCAGGCTCTGAAACTCAACACTTTTGTAAAAATACCGATATGCTACGAATCCATTGGTGATATCCATTTTTCTCTCCGAATTCATTTGGATCTAACCCTAACCCTAAGTGGGTTTTTCCTCTATGGGTTTGTCCCATATTTTTTACCAGGAAATATAGATAGGGCAGGCTCTGAAACAAAACACCTTCCTAAACATCGCGAAGAATTACGAATCCATTGGCGATATCCATTTTTGTCTCCGAGTTCATTTGGATCTAACCCTAACCCTAAGTGGGTTTTTCCTCTATGGGTTTGTCCCATATATTTTACCAGGAAACATAGATAGGGAGGCTCTGAAACTCAACACTTTTGTAAAAATCCCGATATGCTACGAATCCATTGGCGATATCCATTTTTCTCTCCGAGTTCATTTGGATCTAACCCTAACCCTAAGTGGGTTTTCCTCTATGGGTTTGTCCCATATATTTTACCAGGAAACATAGATAGGGCAGGCTCTGAAACTCAACACCTTCCTAAAATACCGAAGCGTTCCGAATCCATTGGCGATGTCCATTTTTTCTCTCCGAATTGATTTGGATCTAACCTAACCCTAAGTGGGTTTTTCCCCTATGGGATTTTCATATATATTTTACCAGGAAAGATAGGGCAGGCTCTGAAACTCAACACCTTCCTAAACATACGATGTGCTATGAATTCATTGGCGATGTCCATTTTTCTCTCCGAGTTCATTTGGATCCAACCCTAACCCTAAGTGGGTTTTTCCTCTATGGGTTTGTCCCATATATTTTACCAGGAAACATAGAAAGGGCAGATTCTGAAACTCAACACCTTCCTAAACATACCGAAGCGTTCCCAATCCATTGGCGATGTTCATTTTTTCTCTCCAAATGTTTTTGGATCTAATCCTTACCCTAAGTGGGGTTTTCCCCTATGGGATTTTCATATATATTTTACCAGGAAAGATAGGGCAGGCTCCAAAACTGAACACATTCTTAAATATACCGATGTGATACGAATCCATTGATGATGTCCAATTTTCACTCCGAGTTAATAGGAACCTAACCCTAACCCTATGTGGATTTTTCCCCTATGGAATTTTCCCACGTATTTTACCAGGAAACATGGATAGGGCAGGCTCTGAAACTCAACACCTTCCTAAACATTCCGAAGCGTTCCGAATCCATTGGCGATGTCCATTTTTTCTCTCCGAATTGATTTCGATCTAACCCTAACCCTAAGTGGGTTTTTCCACTATGGGATTTTCATATATATTTTACCAGGAAAGATAGGGCAGGCTCCAAAACTCAACACCTTCCTAAACATACCGAAGTGTTCCGAATCCATTGGCGATGTCCATTTTTTCTCTCCGAATTGATTTGGATCTAACTCTAACCCTAAGTATGTTTTTCCCCTAAGGGATTTTCATATATATTTTACCAGGAAGGATAGGGAAGGCTCCAAAACTCAACACATTCCTAAACATACCGATGTGATATTAATCCATTGATGATGTCCAATTTTCGCTCCGAGTTCATAGGAACCTAACCCTAACCCTAAGTGCGTATTTCCCCTATGGAGTTTTCCCATGTATTTTACCAGGAAACATAGATAGGGCAGGCTCTGAAACTCAACACCTTCCTAAACATTCCGAAGTGTTCTGAATCCATTGGCGATGTTCATTTTTTCTCTCCAAATGTTTTTGGATCTAACCCGAACCCTAAGTCACTTTTTCCCCTATGGGATTTTCATATATATTTTACCAGAAAAGATAGGGCAGGCTCCAAAACTCAACACATTCTTAAACGTACCGATGTGATACGAGTCCATTGATGATGTCCAATTTTCGCTCCGAGTTCACGGGGACCTAACCCTAACCCTGAGTATATTTTTTCCCTATGGAGTTTTCCCATGTATTTTACCAGGAAAAATAGATAGGGCAGGCTCTGAAACTCAACACCTTCCTAAACATACCAAAGCGTTCCGAATCCATTTGCGATGTCCATTTTTTCTCTCCGAATTTATTTCGATCTATCCCTAACCCTAAGTGGGTTTTTCCCCTATGGGATTTTCATATATATTTTACAAGGAAAGATAGGGCAGGCTGCAAAACTCAACACATTCCTAAACATACCGATGGGATACGAATCCATTGATGATGTCCAATTTTAGCTCCGAGTTCACGGGGACCTAACCCTATCCGTGAGTGGATTTTTCCCCTATGGAGTTTTGCCATGTATTTTACCAGTAAACATAGATAGGGCGGGCTCTGAAACTCAACATGTTTGTAAAAATACCAATATGCTACGAATCCATTGGCGATATCCATTTTTCTCTCCGAGTTCATTTGTATCTAACCCTAACCCTAAGTGGGTTTTTCCTCTATGGGTTTGTCCCATATATTTTACCAGGAAACACAGATAGGGCAGGCTCTGAAACTCAAAACCTTCCTAAACATACCGAAGCGTTCCGAATCTATTGGCGATGTCCATTTTTTCTCTCCGAATGTTTTTGGATCTAACCCTAACCCTAAGTGTGTATTTCCCCTATGGGATTTTCATATATATTTTACAAGGAAAGATAGGGCAGGCTCCAAAACTCAACACATTCCTAAACATACCGATGGGATACGAATCCATTGATGATGTCCAATTTTAGCTCCGAGTTCACGGGGACCTAACCCTATCCGTGAGTGGATTTTTCCCCTATGGAGTTTTCCCATGTATTTTACCAGGAAACATAGATAGGGCAGGCTCCAAAACTCAACACATTCCTAAACATACCGATGTGATATGAATCCATTGATGATGTCCAATTTTCGCTCCGAGTTCATAGGAACGTAACCCTAACCCTAAGTGGATTTTTCCCCTATGGACTTTTCCCATGTATTTTACCAGGAAACATAGATAGGGCAGGCTCTGAAACTCAACACTTTCCTAAACATAGCGAAGAATTACGAATCCATTGGCGATATCCATTTTTCTCTCCGAGTTCATTTGGATCTAACCGTAACCCTAAGTGGGTTTTTCCTCTATGGGTTTGTCCCATACATTTTACCAGGAAACATAGATAGGGCTGGCTCTGAAACTCAAAACCTTCCTAAACATACCGAAGCTTTCCGAATCCAATGGCGATGTTCATTTTTTCTCTCCGACTGTTTTTGGATGTAACCCTAACCCTAAGTGGGTTTTTCCCCTATGGGATTTTCATATATATTTTACCAGGAAAGATAAGGCAGGCTCCAAAAGTCAACACATTCCTAAACATAGCGATGTGATACGAATCCATTGATGATGTCCAATTTTCACTCCGAGTTCATAGGAACCTAACCCTAACCCTATGTGGATTTTTCCCCTATGGAATTTTCCCACGTATTTTACCAGGAAACATGGATAGGGCAGGCTCTGAAACTCAATACCTTCCTAAACATTCCGAAGCGTTCCGAATCCATTGGCGATGTCCATTTTTTCTCTCCGAATTGATTTCGATCTAACCCTAACCCTAAGTGGGTTTTTCCACTATGGGATTTTCATATATATTTTACCAGGAAAGATAGGGCAGGCTCCAAAACTCAACACCTTCCTAAACATACCGAAGTGTTCCGAATCCATTGGCGATGTCCATTTTTTCTCTCCGAATTGATTTGGATCTAACTCTAACCCTAAGTATGTTTTTCCCCTAAGGGATTTTCATATATATTTTACCAGGAAGGATAGGGAAGGCTCCAAAACTCAACACATTCCTAAACATACCGATGTGATATTAATCCATTGATGATGTCCAATTTTCGCTCCGAGTTCATAGGAACCTAACCCTAACCTTAAGTGCGTATTTCCCCTATGGAGTTTTCCCATGTATTTTACCAGGAAACATAGATAGGGCAGGCTCTGAAACTCAACACCTTCCTAAACATACCGAAGTGTTTTGAATCCATTGGCGATGTTCATTTTTTCTCTCCAAATGTTTTTGGATCTAACCCGAACCCTAAGTCACTTTTTCCCCTATGGGATTTTCATATATATTTTACCAGAAAAGATAGGGCAGGCTCCAAAACTCAACACATTCTTAAACGTACCGATGTGATACGAGTCCATTGATGATGTCCAATTTTCGCTCCGAGTTCACGGGGAACTAACCCTAACCCTGAGTATATTTTTTCCCTATGGAGTTTTCCCATGTATTTTACCAGGAAACATAGATAGGGCAGGCTCTGAAACTCAACACCTTCCTAAATATAGCGAAGAATTACGAATCCATTGGCGATATCCATTTTTCTCTCCGAGTTCATTTGGATCTAACCCTAACCCTAAGTGGGTTTTTCCTCTATGGGTTTGTCCCATATATTTTACCAGGAAACATAGATAGGGCAGGCTCTGAAACTCAACACTTTTGTAAAAATACCGATATGCTACGAATCCATTGGTGATATCCATTTTTCTCTCCGAGTTCATTTGGATCTAACCCTAACCCTAAGTGGGTTTTTCCTCTATGGGTTTGTCCCATATATTTTACCAGGAAACATAGATAGGGCAGGCTCTGAAACTCAACACCTTCCTATACATACCGAAGCGTTCCGAATCTATTGGCGATGTCCATTTTTTCTCTCCGAATTGATTTGGATCTAACCCTAACCCTAAGTGGGTTTTTGTTCTATGGGTTTGTCCCATATATTTTACCAGGAAACATAGATGATGTCCAATTTTAGCTCCGAGTTCACGGGGACTTAACCCTAACCCTGAGTGGATTTTTCCCCTATGGAGTTTTGCCATGTATTTTACCAGGAAGCATAGATAGGGGAGGCTCTGAAATTCAATACCTACCTAAACATACCGAAGCGTTACCAGTCTATTGGCGATGTCTATTTTTCTCTACGGCTTCATGGGGACCTAACACTAAACCTAAGTGGGTTTTTCCAAAACTCAACACATTCCTAAACATACCGATGTTATATGAATCCATTGATGATGTCCAATTTTCGCTCCGAGTTCATAGGAACGTAACCCTAACCCTAAGTGGGTTTTTCCTCTATGGGTTTGTCCCATATTTTTTACCAGGAAATATAGATAGGGCAGGCTCTGAAACAAAACACCTTCCTAAACATAGCGAAGAATTACGAATCCATTGGCGATATCCATTTTTTTCTCCGAGTTCATTTGGATCTAACCCTAACCCTAAGTGGGTTTTTCCTCTATGGGTTTGTCCCATATATTTTACCAGGAAACATAGATAGGGGAGGCTCTGAAACTCAACAGTTTTGTAAAAATACCGATATGCTACGAATCCATTGGCGATATCCATTTTTCTCTTTGAGTTCATTTGGATCTAACCCTAACCCTAAGTGGGTTTTTCCTCTATGGGTTTGTCCCATATATTTTACCAGGAAACATAGATAGGGCAGGCTCTGAAACTCAACACCTTCCTATACATACTGAAGCGTTCCGAATCTATTGGCGATGTCCATTTTTTCTCTCCGAATTGATTTGGATCTAACCCTAACCCTAAGTGGGTTTTTCCCCTATGGGATTTTCATATATATTTTACCAGGAAAGATAGGGCAGGCTCTGAAACTCAACACCTTCCTAAACATACCGATGTGCTATGAATTCATTGGCGATGTCCATTTTTCTCTCCGAGTTCATTTGGATCCAACCCTAACCCTAAGTGGGTTTTTCCTCTCTGGGTTTGTCCCATATATTTTACCAGGAAACATAGAAAGGGCAGATTCTGAAACTCAACACCTTCCTAAACATACCGAAGCGTTCCCAATCCATTGGCGATGTTCATTTTTTCTCTCAAAATGTTTTTGGATCTAATCCTTACCCTAAGTGGGGTTTTCCCCTATGGGATTTTCATATATATTTTACCAGGAAAGATAGGGCAGGCTCCAAAACTCAACACATTCTTAAATATACCGATGTGATACGAATCCATTGATGATGTCCAATTTTCGCTCCGGGTTCACGGGGACCTAACCCTAACCCTGAGTGGATTTTTCCCCTATGGAATTTTCCCATGTATTTTACCAGGAAACATAGATAGGGCAGGCTCTGAAACTCAACACCTTCCTAAACATACCGAAGCGTTCCGAATCCATTGGCGATGTCCATTTTTTCTCTCCGAATTGATTTCGATCTAACCCTAACCCTAAGTGGGTTTTTCCCCTATGGGATTTTCATATATATTTTACCAGGAAAGATAGGGAAGGCTCCAAAACTCAACACATTCCTAAACATACCGATGTGATATGAATCCATTGATGATATCCAATTTTCGCTCCGAGTTCATAGGAACCGTAAGTGGATTTTTCCCCTACGGAGTTTTCCCATGTATTTTACCAGGAAACATAGATAGGGCAGGCTCTGAAACTCAACACCTTCCTATACATACCAAAGCGTTCCGAATCCATTGGCGATCTTCATTTTTTCTCTCCGAATTTTTTGGATCTAACCCTAACGCTAAGTTGGGTTTTCCCCTATGGGATTTTCATATATATTTTACCAGGAAAGATAGGGCAGGCTCCAAAACTCAACACATTCCTAAAGATAGCGATGTGATACGAATCCATTGATGATGTCCAATTTTCGCTCCGAGTTAACTGGGACCTAATTCTAACCCTGAGTGGATTTTTCCCCTATGGAGTTTTGCCATGTATTTTACCAGGAAGCATAGATAGGGCAGGCTCTGAAACTCAACACGTTTGTAAAAATACCGATATGCTACGAATCCATTGGCGATATCCATTTTTCCCTCCGAGTTCATTTGGATCTAACCCTAACCCTAAGTGGGTATTTCCTCTATGGGTTTGTCCCATATATTTTACCAGGAAACATAGAAAGGGCAGGTTCTGAAACTCAACACCTTCCTAAACATACCGAAGCGTTCCGAATCCATTGGCGATGTTCATTTTTTCTCTCCAAATGTTTTTGGATCTAACCCTAACCCTAATTGGGGTTTTCCCCTATGGGATTTTCATATATATTTTACCAGGAACGATAGGGCAGGCTCCAAAACTCAACACATTCTTAAATATACCGATGTGATACGAATCCATTGATGATGTCCAATTTTCGCTCCGGGTTCATAGGAACGTAACCCAACCCTAAGTGGATTTTTCCCCTATGGAGTTTTCCCATGTATTTTACCAGGAAACATAGATAGGGCAGGCTCTGAAACTCAACACATTCCTAAACATACCGATGTGATACGAATCCATTGATGATGTCCAATTTTCGCTACGAGTTCACGGGGACCTAACCCTAACCCTGATTGATTTTTTCCCCTATGGAGTTTTGCCATGTATTTTACCAGGAAACATAGATAGGGCAGGCTCTGAAACTCAACACGTTTGTAAAAATACCGATATGCTACGAATCCATTGGCGATATCCATTTTTCCCTCCGAGTTCATTTGGATCTAACCCTAACCCTAAGTGGGTTTTTCCTCTATGGGTTTGTCCCATATATTTTACCAGGAAACATAGATAGGGGAGGCTCTGAAACTCAACAGTTTTGTAAAAATACCGATATGCTACGAATCCATTGGCGATATCCATTTTTCTCTTTGAGTTCATTTGGATCTAACCCTAACCCTAAGTGGGTTTTTCCTCTATGGGTTTGTCCCATATATTTTACCAGGAAACATAGATAGGGCAGGCTCTGAAACTCAACACTTTTGTAAAAATACCGATATGCTACGAATCCATTGGTGATATCCATTTTTCTCTCCGAGTTCATTTGGATCTAAACCTAACCCTAAGTGGGTTTTTCCTCTATGGGTTTGTCCCATATATTTTACCAGGAAACATAGATAGGGCAGGCTCTGAAACGCAACACCTTCCTATACATACCATAGCGTTCCGAATCTATTGGCGATGTCCATTTTTTCTCTCCGAATTTATTTGGATCTAACCCTAACCCTAAGTGGGTTTTTCCCCTATGGGATTTTCATATATATTTTACCAGGAAAGATAGGGCAGGCTCCAAAACTCAACACATTCTTAAATATACCGATGTGATATGAATCCATTGATGATGTCCAATTTTCGCTCCGGGTTCACGGGGACCTAACCCTAACCCTGAGTGGATTTTTCCCCTATGGAATTTTCCCATGTATTTTACCAGGAAACATAGATAGGGCAGGCTCTGAAACTCAACACCTTCCTAAACATACCGAAGGGTTCCGAATCCATTGGCGATGTCCATTTTTTCTCTCCGAATTGATTTCGATCTAACCCTAACCCTAAGTGGGTTTTTCCCCTTGGGATTTTCATATATATTTTACCAGGAAAGATAGGGAAGGCTCCAAAACTCAACACATTCCTAAACATACCGATGTGATATGAATCCATTGATGATGTCCAATTTTCGCTCCGAGTTCATAGGAACCGTAAGTGGATTTTTCCCCTACGGAGTTTTCCCATGTATTTTACCAGGAAACATAGATAGGGCAGGCTCTGAAACTCAACACTTTTGTAAAAATACCGATATGCTACGAATCCATTAGCTATATCCATTTTTCCCTCCGAGTTCATTTGGATCTAACCCTAACCCTAAGTGGATATTTCCTCTATGGGTTTGTCCCATATATTTCACCAGGAAACATAGAAAGGGCAGGTTCTGAAACTCAACACCTTCCTAAACATACCGAAGCGTTCCGAATCCATTGGCGATGTTCATTTTTTCTCTCCAAATGTTTTTGGATCTAACCCTAACCCTAAGTGGGGTTTTCCCCTATGGGATTTTCATATATATTTTACCAGGAACGATAGGGCAGGCTCCAAAACTCAACACATTCTTAAATATACCGATGTGATACGAATCCATTGATGATGTCCAATTTTGGCTCCGAGTTCACAGGGACCTAACCCTAACCCTGAGTGGATTTTTCCCCTATGGAATTTTCCCATGTATTTTATCAGGAAACATAGATAGGGCAGGCTCTGAAACTCAACACCTTCCTGAACATACCGAAGCGTTCCGAATCCATTGGCGATGTTCATTTTTTCTCTATGAATTTTTTGGATCTAACCCTAACCCTAAGTGGGTTTTTCCTCTATGGGTTTGTCCCATATATTTTACCAGGAAACATAGATAGGGCAGGCTCTGAAACTCAACACTTTTGTAAAAATACCGATATGCTACGAATCCATTGGTGATATCCATTTTTCTCTCCGAGTTCATTTGGATCTAACCCTAACCTTAAGTGGGTTTTTCCTCTATGGGTTTGTCCCATGTATTTTACCAGGAAACATAGATAGGGCAGGCTTGAAACTCAACACCTTCCTAAACATACCGAAGGGTTCCGAATCCATTGGCGATGTCCATTTTTTCTCTCCGAATTGATTTCGATCTAACCCTAACCCTAAGTGGGTTTTTCCCCTATGGGATTTTCATATATATTTTACAAGGAAAGATAGGGAAGGCTCCAAAACTCAACACATTCCTAAACATACCGATGTGATATGAATCCATTGATGATGTCCAATTTTCGCTCCGAGTTCATAGGAACCGTAAGTGGATTTTTCCCCTACGGAGTTTTCCCATGTATTTTACCAGGAAACATAGATAGGGCAGGCTCTGAAACTCAACACCTTCCTATACATACCGAAGCGGTCCGAATCCATTGGCGATGTTCATTTTTTCTCTCCGAATGTTTTTAGATGTAACCCTAACCCTAAGTGGGTTTTTCCCCTATGGGATTTTCATATATATTTTACCAGGAAAGATAGGGCAGGCTCTGAAACTCAACACCTTCCTAAACATACCGAAGTGTTCCGAATCCATTGGCGATGTCCATTTTTTCTCTCCGAATTGATTTGGATCTAACTCTAAACTTAAGTGGCTTTTTCCCCTATGGGATTTTCATATATATTTTACCAGGAAAGATAGGGCAGACTCCAAAACTCAACACATTCCTAAAAAAACCGATGTGATACGAATCCATTGATGATGTCCAATTTTCGCTGCGAGTTCATAGGAACCTAACCCTAACCCTAAGTGGATTTTTCCCGTACGGAGTTTTCCTATGTATTTTACCAGGAAACATAGATAGGGCAGTCTCTGAAACTCAACACCTTCCTAAACATAGCGAAGCATTACGAATCCATTGGCGATATCCATTTTTCTCTCCGAGTTCATTTGGATCTAACCGTAACCCTAAGTGGGTTTTTCCTCTATGGGTTTGTCCCATATATTTTACCAGGAAACATAGATAGGGCAGGCTCTGAAACTCAACAACTTCCTAAACATACCGAAGCGTTCTGAATCCATTGGCGATGTTCATTTTTTCTCTCCGAATGTTTTTGGATCTAACCCTAACCCTAAGTGGGTTTTTCCTCTATGGGTTTGTCCCATATATTTTACCAGGAAACATAGATAGGGCAGGCTCTGAAACTCAACACCTTCCTAAACATAACGAAGCTTTCCGTATCCATTGGCGATGTTCATTTTTTCTCTCCGAATGTTTTTAGATGTAACCCTAACCCTAAGTGGCTTTTTCCCCTATGGTATTTTCATATATATTTTACCAGGAAAGATAGGGCAGGCTCTGAAACTCAACACCTTCCTAAACATACCGAAGTGTTCCGAATCCATTGGCGATGTCCATTTTTTCTCTCCGAATTGATTTGGATCTAACTCTAACCCTAAGTGGCTTTTTCCCCTATGGGATTTTCATATATATTTTACCAGGAAAGATAGGGCAGACTCCAAAACTCAACACATTCCTAAACAAACCGATGTGATACGAATCCATTGATGATGTCCAATTTTCGCTGCGAGTTCATAGGAACCTAACCCTAACCCTATGTGGGTTTTTCCCCTATGGAGTTTTCCCATGTATTTTACCAGGAAACATAGATAGGGCAGGCTCTGAAACTGAACACCTTCCTAAACATAGCGAAGCATTACGAATCCATTGGCGATATCCATTTTTCTCTCCGAGTTCATTTGGATCTAACCCTAACCCTAAGTGGGTTTTTCCTCTATGGGTTTGTCCCATATATTTTACCAGGAAACATAGATAGGGCAGGCTCTGAAACTCAAAACCTTCCTAAACATACCGAAGCTTTCCGAATCCATTGGCGATGTTCATTTTTTCTCTCCGAATGTTTTTGGATGTAACCCTAACCCTAAATGGGTTTTTCCCCTATGGGATTTTCATATATATTTTACCAGGAAAGATAGGGCAGGCTCTGAAACTCAACACCTTCCTAAACATACCGAAGTGATACCAATCCATTGATGATGTCCAATTTTCACTCCGAGTTAATAGGAACCTAACCCTAACCCTATGTGGATTTTTCCCCTATGGAATTTTCCCACGTATTTTACCAGGAAACATGGATAGGGCAGGCTCCGAAACTCAACACCTTCCTAAACATAGCGAAGCATTACGAATCCATTGGCGATATCCATTTTTCTCTCCGAGTTCATTTGGATCTAACCCTAACCCTAAGTGGGTGTTTCCTCTACGGGTTTGTGCCATATATTTCACGAGGAAACATAGATAGGGCAGGCTCTGAAACTCAACACCTTCCTAAACATTCCGAAGCGTTCCGAATCCATTGGCGATGTCCATTTTTTCTCTCCGAATTGATTTCGATCTAACCCTAACCCTAAGTGGGTTTTTCCCCTAAGGGATTTTCATATATATTTTACCAGGAAGGATAGGGAAGGCTCCAAAACTCAACACATTCCTAAACATACCGATGTGATATTAATCCATTGATGATGTCCAATTTTCGCTCCGAGTTCATAGGAACCTAACCCTAACACTAAGTGCGTATTTCCCCTATGGAGTTTTCCCATGTATTTTACCAGGAAACATAGATAGGGCAGGCTCTGAAACTCAACACCTTCCTAAACATACCGAAGTGTTCTGAATCCATTGGCGATGTTCATTTTTTCTCTCCAAATGTATTTGGATCTAACCCAAACCCTAAATCACTTTTCCCCCTATGGGATTTTCATATATATTTTACCAGGAAAGATAGGGCAGGCTCCAAAACTCAACACATTCTTAAATATACCGATGTGATACGAGTCCATTGATGATGTCCAATTTTCGCTCCGAGTTCACGGGGACCTAACCCTAACCCTGAGTATATTTTTTCCCTATGGAGTTTTCCCATGTATTTTACCAGGAAACATAGATAGGGCAGGCTCTGAAACTCAACACCTTCCTAAACATACCAAAGCGTTCCGAATCCATTTGCGATGTCCATTTTTTCTCTCCGAATTTATTTCGATCTATCCCTAACCCTAAGTGGGTTTTTCCCCTATGGGATTTTCATATATATTTTACCAGGAAAGATAGGGAAGGCTCCAAAACTCAACACATTCCTAAACATACCGATGTGATACGAATCCATTGATAATGTCCAATTTTCGCTCCGAGTTCATAGGAACCTAACCCTAACCCAAAGTGGATTTTTCCCCTATGGAGTTTTCCCATGTATTTTACCAGGAAACATAGATAGGGCAGGCTCTGAAACTCAACACCTTCCTAAACATACCGATGTGCTATGAATTCATTGGGGATGTCCATTTTTCTCTCCGAGTTCATCTGGATCTAACCCTAATCATAAGTGGGTTTTTCCCCTATGGATTTGTCGCATGTATTTTACCATGAAACATAAATAGGGCAGGCTCCGAAACTCAACACCTTCCTAAAAATACCGATGCGCTACGAATCTATTGACGATGTCTAATTTTCTCTCAGAGTTCATGGGGACCTAACCCTAACCCTAACTTTGTTTTTTCCCTATGGGTTTTTTTCCATGTATTTTACAAGGAAACATAGAAAGGGCAGGCTCCAAAATTCAATACCTACCTAAACATACCGATGCGTTACCAATCCATTGGCGATGTCTATTTTTCTCTCCGGCTTCATGGGGACCTAACACTAAACCTAAGTGGGTTTCTCCCCTATGAGGTTTTCCGATGTATTTTACCAGGAAACAAAAATAGCGGGGCTTCGAAACACAAACTCTTCCTAAATATAATGAAGCGTTACAAATCTATTGATGTATTTTACCGGGAAAAAGATAGGGCAGGCTCCGAAACTCATCACCTTCCTAAATATATCGATGCGTTAGGAATGCACGGGCCATGTCTATTTTTCTCTCCGAGTTCATGGGTACCTAACCCTAATCTTATATGTGTTTTTCCCCTATCGGATTTATCCATGTATTTTACCGGAAAATATAAATGGGGCAGGCTCCGAAACTCATCACCTTCCTAAACATAGCGAAGTGTTATGAATCGATTGGCGATGACCATTTTTGTCTCCGAGTTCATGGGGACGTAAACCTAACCCTAAGTGGGTTTTTCCCCTATGGGTTTGTCCCATGTATTTTACGAGGAAAAATTGATAGGGCAGGCTCCGAAACTCAACACCTTCCTAAACATAGCGAAATGTTACGAATCGATTGGCGATGAGTATTTTTCTCTCTGAGTTCATGGGTACCTAACCCTAACCCTAAGTGGGTTTTTCCCTTATGGGTTTATCCCATGTATTTTACCAGGAAAGATAGGGCAGGCTCCAAAAGTCAACACATTCTTTAACATACCGATGTGATACGAATCCATTGACAATGTCCAATTTATTCTCGGATTTCATTGGAACCTAACCCTAACCCTAAGTGCATTTTTCCCATATGTAATATCCCCATGTATTTTACCAGGAAACATAGATAGGGCAAGCTCCAAACTCAACACCTTTTTAATCATACCAAAATGTTCTGTATCCATTGACGAGGTCAATTTTTCTCTCTAAGTAAACATCACCTTTCTAAACATACGGATGTACTACGAATTCATTGGCAATGTCCATTTTTCTCTCAGAGTTCATCTGGATTTAACCCTAAACCTAAGTTGGTTTTTCCCCTATGGGATTTTCCCATGTATTTTACGAGGAAACATAGATGGGGTAGGCTCCCAAAATTAACACCTTCCTATACATACCGAAATGTTATGAATCCATTGGGGATGTCCATTTTACTCTCTGTCTTCATTTGGATATATCCCTAACCCTAAGTGGGTTTTTCCCCTATGGGATTTTCCCATTTATTTTACGAGGAAACATAGATGGGGTAGGCTCCGAAACTCAACAACTTCCTAAACATACCAATGTGCTGCAAATCCATTGGCGATGTCCATTTTTCTCTCCGAGTTCATTTTGATCAAACCCTAACCCTTAGTGTGTTTTCCCCATATGTGTTTGTCCCATGTATTTTACGAGTAAACATAGATAGGGCAGGCTCTAAAACTCAACACCTTCGTAAACATACCGAAGCGTTCCGAATCCATTGACGAGGTCCATTTTTCTTTCAGAGTTCACGGAAACCTAACCCTAAACCTAAGTGGATTTTTCCCCCATGGGACCTTCCCATGTATTTACCAGGAAAGATAGATATGGCGGGCTCCTAAATGCAACACCTTCCTAAAGATACCGAATCGTTCCGAATCGATTAACGAGATTCGTTTTTCTCTCCGAGTTAATTTGGATCAAACGCTAATCCTTAGTGGTTTTTCCCCATATGGGTTTGTCCCATGTATTTTACCAGGAAACATAGATAGGGCAGGCTCTGAAACTCAAGACCTTCCTAAACATACTGAAGCATTCCGAATACATTGACGAGGTCTATTTTTCTTTCAGGGTTCACGGAAAACTTACCCTAAACCTAAGTGGATTTATCCCCCATGGGACTTTCCCATGTATTTTACCAGGAAACATACATAGGGCGGGCTCCGAAAATCAACAGCTTCCTAAATATACCGAAGCATTCCAAATCAATTAACGAGGTCCATTTTTCTCTTTGAGTTCATGGGAACCTAGCCCTAACCTTAAGTGGGTTTTTTCCTTATGGGATTTATCCATGTATTTTACTGGGAAAAATAGATGGGGCAGGCTCTGAAACGCATCACCTTCGTAAACATACCGATGTGCTAGGAATTCATTGGTGATGTCCATTTTTCTCTCCGAGTTCATGTGGATCTAACCTTAACCCTAAGTCGGTTTTCCCCCTTTCGGTTTGTTCCATGTATTTTACCAGGAAAGATAGATAAGGCTGCCTCCAAAATTCAACACGTTCTTCAACATACTGAAGCATTCCGAATCAATTGAGGAGGTCAATTTTTAACTCCAAGTTCATGGGCACCTAACCCTAACCCTAAGTGGATTTTTCCCTATGGGATTTTCCCATGTATTTTACTAGGAAACAAAAATATGTCAGGCTCCGAAACTCATCACCTTCCTAAATATATCGATGCGTTAGGAATGCACGGGCCATGTCTATTTTTCTCTCTGAGTTCATTGGGACCTAACCCTAACCGTAAGTGGATTTTTCCCCTCTGGGATTTTCCCATGTATTTTACCAGGAAACATAGATGGGGTAGGTTCCAAAACTCAACACCTTCCTAAAAAAAACGATGCGCTATGAATCAATTAGATCCAGATGAACTCGGAGAGAAAAATGGACATCGCCAATAGATTCGTAGCGCATCGGTATTTTTAGGAAGGTGTTGAGTTTTGGACCCTACCCTATCTATGTTTCTGGTTAAATAAATGGGAAAATCCCTTAGGGGAAAAACCCAGTTAGGGTTAGGGTTAGGTCCAAATGAACTCGTAGAGAAAAATGGACATCACCAATGAATTTGTCACGCTTCGTTATGTTTAGGAAGGTGTTTAGTTTCAGAGCCTGCCCTATCTATGTTTCCTGGTAAAATACATGGGAAAACTCCATAGGGGAAAAATCCACTCAGGGTTAGGGTTAGGTCCCCGTGAACTCGGAGCGCAAATTGGACATCATCAATGGATTCGTATCACATCGGTATGTTTAGGAATGTGTTGAGTTTCAGAGCCTGACTTATCTATGTTTCCTGGTAAAATATATGGGAGAAACCCATAGAGGAAAAACCCACTTAGGGTTAGGGTTAGGTGCCCATGAATCCGGAGAGAGAAATGGACATCTCCAATCGATTCGTAACACTTTGCTATTTTTAGGAGGATGTTTAGTTTTGGAGCCTGCCCTTTCTATGTTTCCAGATAAAATACTTGGGAAAATCTCATAGGGGAATAACCAACTTATGTTTAGGGTTAGGTCCCCATCAACTCGAAGAGAAAAATGAACACCGTCAATAGATTTGTAACGCTTCGTTATGTTTAGGAAGATTTTGAGTTTGGAAGCCCGCCCTATTTTTGTTTCCTGGTAAAATTCATGGGAAAAATCCAATAGGGGAAAAACCAAGTTTTGGTTACGGTTAGGTTCCTATGAACTCTGAGAGAAAATTGGACATAGTTAATGGATTCATAGCGCATCGTTTTTTTTAGGAAGTTGTTGAGTTGTGGACCCTGCCCTATCTATGTTTTCTGGTAAAATACATGGGACAAACCTATAGGGGAAAAAACCACTTAGGGTTAGGGTTAGATCCAGATGAACTCGGAGAGAAAAATGGACATCGCCAATAGATTCGTAGCGCATCGGTATTTTTAGGAAGGTGTTGAGTTTTGGACCCTGCCCTATCTATGTTTCCTGGTAAAATAAATGGGAAAATCCCTTAGGGGAAAAACCCAGTTAGGGTTAGGGTTAGGTCCCCATGAAGTCGGAGAGAAAAATGGACATCACCATTGAATTCGTCACGCTTCGCTATGTTTAGGAAGGTGTTTAGTTTCAGAGCCTGCCCTATCTATGTTTCCTGGTAAAATACATGGGAAAACTCCATAGGGGAAAAATCCACTTAGGCTTAGGATTAGGTTCCAAATGAACTTGGAGAGAAAATTGGACATCATCAATGGATTCCTATCACATCGGTATGTTTAGGAATGTGTTGAGTTTTGGAGCCTGCCCTATCTATGTTTCCTGGTAAAATATATGGGACAAACCCATAGAGGAAAAACCCACTTACGGTTAGGGTTAGATCTTAATGAAATCGGAGAGAAAAATGGATATCGCCAATGGATTCGTAGCACATCGGTATGTTTAGGAACGTGTTGAGTTTCAGAGCCTGCCCTATCTATGTTTCCTGGTAAAATACATGGGAAAACTCCATAGGGGAAAAATCCACTCAGGGTTAGGGTTAGGTCCCCGTGAACTCGGAGCGCAAATTGGACATCATCAATGGATTCGTATCACATCGGTATGTTTAGGAATGTGTTGAGTTTCAGAGCCTGACTTATCTATGTTTCCTGGTAAAATATATGGGAGAAACCCATAGAGGAAAAACCCACTTTGGGTTAGGGTTAGATCCAGATGAACTCAGAGAGATCATCTGCCCTATCTTTCCTGGCAAAATATATATGAAAATCCCATTGGGGAAAAACCCACTTAGGGTTAGGGTTAGATCCAAATCAATTCGGAGAGAAAAATGGACATCGCCAATGGATTCGGAACGCTTCGTTATGTTTAGGAATGTGTTGAGTTTTGGACCCTGCCCTATCTATATTTCCTGGTAATATAAATGGGAAAATCCCTTAGGGGAAAAACCCATTTAGGGTTAGGGTTAGGTCCCATGAACTCGGAGAGAAAAATGGACATCACGAATGAATTCGTCACGCTTCGCTATGTTTAGGAAGGTGTTTAGTTTCAGTGCCCGCCCTATCTATGTTTCCTTGTAAAATACATGGGAAAGTCCAATGGGGGAAAAATCCACTTAGGTTTAGGGTTAGGTTTCCGTGAACTCTGAAAGAAAAATAAACCTCGTCAATGTATTTGGAACGCTTCGGTATGTTTAGGAACATCTTGAGTATCAGAGCCTGCCCTATCTATGTTTCCTGGTAAAATACATGGGACAAACCCATATGGGGAAAAACCACTAAGGGTTAGGGTTTGATCCAAATTAACTCGGAGAGAAAAATGGACCTCATTAATCGATTTGGAACCCTTCGGTATCTTTAGGAAGGTGTTGAATTTCGGAGCCCGCCCTATCTATGTTTCCTGGTAAAATACATGGGAAGGTCCCATGGGGGAAAAATCCACTTAGGTTTAGGGTTAGGTTTCCGTGAACTCTGAAATAAAAAGGGACCTCCTCAATGGATTGGGGAACGCTTCAGTATGTTTAGGAAGGTCTTGAGTTTCAGAGCCTGCCCTATCTATGTTTCCTGGTAAAATATATGGGACAAACCCATAGAGGAAAAACCCACTTAAGGTTAGGGTTAGATCCAGATGAACTCGGAGAGAAAAATGGACATCGCCAATAGATTCGGAGCGCATCGGTATTTTTAGGAAGGTGTTGAGTTTTGGACCCTGCCCTATCTATGTTTCCTGGTAAAATAAATGGGAAAATCCCTTAGGGGAAAAACCCAGTTAGGGTTAGGGTTAGGACCCCATGAACTGGGAGAGAAAAATGGACATCACCAATGAATTCTTCACCCTTCAATATGTTTAGGAAGGTGTTTAGTTTCAGAGCCCGCCCTATCCATGTTTCCTGGTAAAATACATGGGAAAGTCCCATGGGGGAAAAATCCACTTAGGTTTGGGGTTCGATTTCCGTGAACTCTGAAAGAAAAATAGAGCTCGTCAATGTATTCGGAACTCTTCGGTATGTTTAGGAAGGTGTTGAATTTCGGACCCCGCCCTATCTATGTTTCCTGGTAAAATACATGGGAAGGTCCCATAGGGGAAAAATCCACTTAGGTTTAGGGTTAGGTTTCCGTGAACTCTGAAAGAAAAATGGACCTCCTCAATGGATTGGGGAATGCTTCGGTATGTTTAGGAAGGTGTTGAGTTTCAGAGCCCGCCCTATCTATGTTTCCTGGTAAAATACATGGGAAAACTCCATAGGGGAAAAATCCACTTAGGGTTAGGGTTAGGTTCCTATGAACTCGGAGCGAAAATTGGACATCATCAATGGATTCGTATCACATCGGT
The DNA here is from genome assembly GCF_016545835.1 of Crotalus tigris. Lineage (NCBI taxonomy): Eukaryota > Metazoa > Chordata > Lepidosauria > Squamata > Viperidae > Crotalus > Crotalus tigris. The sequence continues at coordinate 62,300 of NW_024097527.1, forward strand.
ATGTTTAGGAATGTGTTGAGTTTCGGAGCCTACTCTATCTTTCCTGGTAAAATATATATGAAAATCCCATAGGGAAAAACCCACTTAGGGTTAGGGTTAGATCCAAATGAACTCGGAGAGAAAAATGGATATCGCCAATGGATTCGTAATGCTTCGCTATGTTTAGGAAGGTGTTGAGTTTTAGAGCCTGCCCTATCTATGTTTCGTGGTAAAATACATGGTACAAACACATATGGGGAAAACGCACTAAGGGTTAGCGTTTGATCGAAATGAACTCGGAGAGAAAAATGGACATCGCCAATGGATTTGTAGCACATCGGTATGTTTAGGAAGTTGTTGAGTTTCGGAGCCTACCCCATCTATGTTTCCTCATAAAATACATGGGAAAATCCCATAGGGGAAAAACCCACTTAGGGTTAGGGTTATATCCAAATGAAGACGGAGAGTAAAATGGACATCACCAATGGATTCATAACATTTCGGTATGTATAGGAAGGTGTTAAGTTTGGGAGCCTGCGCTATCTATGTTTCCTGGTAAAATACATGGAACAAACCCATAGGGGAAAAACTAACTTAGGTTTAGGGTTAAATCCAGATGAACTCTGAGAGAAAAATGGACATTGCCAATGAATACGTAGCACATCCGTATGTTTAGAAAGTGATGTTTACTCAGAGAGAAAAATTGACCTCGTCAATGGATTCGGAATGCTTCGGTATGTTTAGGAAGTTGTTGAGTTTCGGAGCCTACCCCATCTATGTTTCCTCATAAAATAGATGGGAACATCCCATAGGGGAAATACCCACTTAGGGTTAGGGTTAGGTCCCCATGAACTTGGAGAGAAAAATGGACATCTCCAATCGATTCGTAACACTTTGCTATTTTTAGGAGGATGTTTAATTTTGGAGCCTGCCCTATCTATGTTTCCAGAGAAAATACTTTGGAAAATCTCATAGGGGAATAACCAACTTATGTTTAGGGTTAGGTCCCCATCAACCGGAAGAGAAAAATGTACACCGTCAATAGATTTGTAACGCTTCGTTATGTTTAGGAAGGTGTTGAGTTTAAGAGCCTGCCCTATCTATGTTTCCTGGTAAAATACATGGTACAAACACATATGGGGAAAACGCACTAAGGGTTAGCGTTTGATCGAAATGAACTCGGAGAGAAAAATGGACATCGCCAATGGATTTGTAGCACATCGGTATCTTTAGGAAGTTGTTGAGTTTCGGAGCCTACCCCATCTATGTTTCCTCATAAAATACATGGGAAAATCCCATAGGGGAAAAACCCACTTAGGGTTAGGGTTATATCCAAATGAAGACGGAGAGTAAAATGGACATCACCAATGGATTCATAACATTTCGGTATGTATAGGAAGGTGTTAAGTTTGGGAGCCTGCGCTATCTATGTTTCCTGGTAAAATACATGGAACAAACCCATAGGGGAAAAACCAACGTAGGTTTAGGGATAAATCCAGATGAACTCTGAGAGAAAAATGGACATTGCCAATGAATACGTAGCACATCCGTATGTTTAGAAAGTGATGTTTACTCAGAGAGAAAAATTGACCTCGTCAATGGATTCGGAATGCTTCGGTATGTTTAGGAAGTTGTTGAGTTTCGGAGCCTACCCCATCTCTGTTTCCTCATAAAATAGATGGGAAAATCCCATGGGGGAAATACCCACTTAGGGTTATGGTTAGGTCCCCATGAACTCGGAGAGAAAAATGGACATCTCCAATCGATTCGTAACACTTTGCTATTTTTAGGAGGATGTTTAATTTTGGAGCCTGCCCTATCTATGTTTCCAGAGAAAAAACCCACTTAAAATTAGGGTTAGATCCAGATGAACTCGGAGAGAAAAATAGACCTCGTTAATCGATTCGGAACGCTTTGGTATCTTTAGGAAGGTGTTGAGTTTCAGAGCCCGCCCTATCTATGTTTCCTGGTAAAATACATGGGAAGGTCCCATGGGGGAAAAATCCACTTAGGTTTAGGGTTAGGTTTCCGTGAACTCTGAAAAAAAATGGACCTCGTCAATGGATTGGGGAACGCTTCAGTATGTTTAGGAAGGTGTTGAGTTTCAGAGCCTGCCCTATCTATGTTTCCTGGTAAAATACATGGTACAAACATATATGGGGAAAACGCACTAAGGGTTAGGGTTTGATCGAAATGAAGTCGGAGAGAAAAATGGACATCACCAATGGATTTGTAGCACATCGGTATGTTTAGGAAGTTGTTGAGTTTCGGAGCCTACCCCATCTATGTTTCCTCGTAAAATACATGGGAAAATCCCATAGGGGAAAAACCCACTTAGTGTTAGGGTCATATCCAAATGAAGACAGAGAGTAAAATAGACATCACCATTGATTCATAACATTTCGGTATGTATAGGAAGGTGTTAAGTTTGGGAGCCAGCACTATCTATGTTTCCAGGGAAAATACTTGGGAAAATCTCATAGGGGATATACCCACTTAGGGTTAGGGTTAGGTCCCCATGAACCCGGAGAGAAAAATGGACATCTCCAATAGATTCGTAGCGCATCGGTATTTTTAGGAATGTGTTGAGTTTTGGACCCTGCACTATCTATGTTTCCTGGTAAAATAAATGGGAAAATCCCTTAGGGGAAAAACCCACTTAGGGTTAGGGTTAGGTCCCCATGAACTCGGAGAGAAAAATGGACATCACCAATGAATTCGTCATGCTTCGCTATGTTTAGGAAGGTGTTTAGTTTCAGAGCCTGCCCTATCTATGTTTCCTGGTAAAATACATGGGAAAACTCCATAGGGGAAAAATCCACTTAGGGTTACGATTAGGTTCCAAATGAACTCGGAGAGAAAATTGGACATCATCAATGGATTCGTATCACATCGGTATGTTTAGGAATGTGTTGAGTTTTGGAGCCTGCCCTATCTTTCCTGGTAAAATATATATGAAAATCCCATAGGGGAAAAACCCACTTAGGATTAGGGTTAGATCGAGAAACATTCGGAGAGAAAAAATGAACATCGCCAATGGATTCGAAACGCTTCGGTATGTTTAGGAAGGTGTTGAGTTTCAGAGCCTCCCCTATCTATGTTTCCTGGTAAAATATATGGGAAAGTCCCATGGGGGAAAAATCCACTTAGGTTTAGAGTTAGGTTTCCGTGAACTCTGAAAGAAAAATATACCTCGTCAATGTATTCGGAATGCTTCGGTATGTTTAGGAACGTCTTGAGTTTCAGAGCCTGCCCTATCTATGTTTCCTGGTAAAATACATGGGACAAACACATATGGGGAAAAACCACTAAGGGTTAGGGTTTGATCCAAATTAACTCGGAGAGAAAAATGGACCTCGTCAATGTATTCGGAACGCTTCGGCATGTTTAGGAAGGTGTTGAATTTCGGAGCCCGCCCTATCTATATTTCCTGGTAAAATACATGGGAAGGTCCCATGGGGGAAAAATCTACTTAGGTTTAGGGTTAGGTTTCTGTGACCTCTGAAAGAAAAATAGACCTCGTCAATGTATTCGGAATGCTTCGCTATGTTTAGGAAGGTGTTGAGTTTCAGAGCCTGCCCTATCTATTTTTCCAGATAAAATACTTGGGAAAATCTCATAGGGGAATAACCAACTTATGTTTAGGGTTAGGTCCCCATCAACTCGAAGAGAAAAATGAACACTGTCAATAGATTTGTAACGCTTCGTTATGTTTAGGAAGATTTTGAGTTTCGAAGCCCGCCCTATTTTTGTTTCCTGGTAAAATTCATGGGAAAAATCCAATAGGGGAAAAACCAAGTTACGGTTACGTTTAGGTTCCTATGAACTTTGAGAGAAAATTGGACATCGTTAATGGATTCATGGCGCATCGTTTTTTTTAGGAAGTTGTTGAGTTGTGGACCCTGCCCTATCTATGTTTTCTGGTAAAATACATGGGACAAACCTATAGGGGAAAAACACACTTAGGGTTAGGGTTAGATCCAGATGAACTCGGAGAGAAAAATGGACATCTCCAATAGATTCGTAGCGCATCGGTATTTTTAGGAAGGTGTTGTGTTTTGGATCCTGCCCTATCTATGTTTCCTGGTAAAATAAATGGGAAAATCCCTTAGGGAAAAAACCCAGTCAGGGTCCCCATGAACTGGGAGAGAAAAATGGACATCACCAATGAATTCATCACGCTTCGCTATTTTTAGGAAGGTGTTTAGTTTCAGAGCCCGCCCTATCTATGTTTCCTGATAAAATACATGGGAAAGTCCCATGGGGGAAAAATCCACTTAGGTTTAGGATTAGGTTTCCGTGAACTCTGAAAGAAAAATAGACCTCGTCAATTTATTCGGAACGCTTCAGTATGTTTATGAACGTCTTGAGTTTCAGAGCCTGCCCTATCTATGTTTCCTGGTAAAATACATGGGACAAACACATATGGGGAAAAACCACTAAGGGTTAGGGTTTGATCCAAATTAACTCGGAGAGAAAAATGGACCTCGTTAATCGATTTGGAACCCTTCGGTATCTTTAGGAAGGTGTTGAATTTCGGAGCCCGCCCTATCTATGTTTCCTGGTAAAATACATGGGAAGGTCCCATGGGGGAAAAATCCACTTACGTTTAGGGTTAGGTTTCCATGAACTCTGAAAGAAAAAGGGACCTCCTCAATGGATTGGGGAACGCTTCAGTATGTTTAGGAAGGTCTTGAGTTTCAGAGCCTGCCCGATCTATGTTTCCTGGTAAAATACTTGGGACAAACCCATATGGGGAAAAACCACTAAGGGTTAGGGTTTGATCGAAATGAACTTGGAGAGAAAAATGGACATCGCCAATGGATTTGTAGCACATCGGTATGTTTAGGAAGTTGTTGAGTTTCAGAGCCTACCCCATCTATGTTTCCTCATAAATTACATGGGAAAATCCCATAGGGGATATACCCACTTAGGGTTAGGGTTAGGTCCCCATGAACCCGGAGAGAAAAATGGACATCTCCAATTGATTCATAACACTTTGCTATTTTTAGGAGGATGTTCAGTTTTGAAGCCTGCCCTATCTATGTTTCCAGATAAAATACTTGGGAAAATCTCATAGGGGAATAACCAACTTATGGTTAGGGTTAGGTCCCCATCAACTCGAAGAGAAAAATGAACACCGTCAATAGATTTGTAAGGCTTCGTTATGTTTAGGAAGATTTTGAGTTTCGAAGCCCACCTTGTTTTTGTTTCCTGGTAAAATTCATGGGAAAAATCCAATAGGGGAAAAACCAAGTGATGGTGATGGTTAGCTTCCTATGAACTGTGAGAGAAATTTGGACATGGTTAATGGATTCGTAGCGCATCGGTTTTTTTAGGAAAGTGTTGAGTTTTGGACCCTGCCCTATCTATGTTTCCTGGTAAAATAAATGGGAAAATCCCTTAGGGGAAAAACCCAGTTAGGGTTAGGGTTAGGTCCCCATGAACTGGGAGAGAAAAATGGACATCACCAATGAATTCGTCACGCTTCACTATGTTTAGGAAGGTGTTTAGTTTCAGAGCCCGCCCTATCTATGTTTCCTGGTAAAGTACATGGGAAAGTCCCATGGGGGAAAAATCCACTTAGGTTTAGGGTTCGATTTCCGTGAACTCTGAAAGAAAAATAGACCTCGTCAATGTATTCGGAACGCTTCGGCATGTTTAGGAAGGTGTTCAGTTTCAGAGCCTGCCCTATCTATATTTCCTGGTAAAATACATGGGACAAACCCATATGGGGAAAAACCACTAAGGGTTAGGGTTTGATCCAAATTAACTCGGAGAGAAAAATGGACCTCGTCAATGGATTGGGGAACGCTTCGGTATGTTTAGGAAGGTGTTGAGTTTCAGAGCCTGCCCTATCTATGTTTCCTGGTAAAATACATGGGACAAACACATATGGGGAAAACGCACTAATGGTTAGGGTTTGATCGAAATGAACTCGGAGAGAAAAATGGACATCGTTAATGGATTCATAGCGCATCGTTTTTTTTAGGAAGTTGTGGACCCTACCCTATCTATGCTTTCTGGTAAAATACATGGGACAATCTATAGGGGAAAAACCCACTTAGGGTTAGGGTTAGATCCAGATGAACTCGGAAAGAAAAATGGACATCTCCAATAGATTCGTAGCGCATCAGTATTTTTAGGAAGGTGTTGAGTTTTGGACCCTGCCCTATCTATGTTTCCTGGTAAAATAAATGGGAAAATCTCTTAGGGGAAAAACCCAGTTACGGTTAGGTTTAGGTCCCCATGAACTCATAGAGAAAAATGGACATAACCAATGAATTCGTCACGCTTCGCTATGTTTAGGAAGGTGTTTAGTTTCAGAGCCGCCCTATCTATATTTCCTGGTAAAATACATGGGAAAACTCCATAGGGGAAAAATCCACTTAGGGTTACGATTAGGTTCCAAATGAACTCGGAGAGAAAATTGGACATCATCAATGGATTCGTATCACATCGGTATGTTTAGGAATGTGTTGAGTTTTGGAGCCTGCCCTATCTTTCCTGGTAAAATATATATGAAAATCCCATAGGGGAAAAACCCACTTAGGGTTAGGGTTAGATCGAAAAACATTCGGAGAGAAAAAATGAACATCGCCAATGGATTCGAAACGCTTCGGTATGTTTAGGAAGGTGTTGAGTTTCAGAGCCTCCCCTATCTATGTTTCCTGGTAAAATATATGGGACAAACCCATAGAGGAAAAACCCGCTTAGGGTTAGGGTTAGCTCCAGATGAACTCAGAGAGAAAAATGGACGTCGCCAATAGATTCGTAGCGCATCGGTATTTTTAGGAAGGTGTTGAGTTTTGGACCCTGCCCTATCTATGTTTCCTGGTAAAATAAATGGGAAAATCACTTAGGGGAAAAACCCAGTTAGGGTTAGGGTTAGGTCCCCATGAACTGGGAGAGAAAAATGGACATCACCAATTAATTCGTCACGCTTCGCTATGTTTAGGAAGGTGTTTAGTTTCAGAGCCCGCCCTATCTATGTTTCCTGGTAAAATACATGGGAAAGTCCCATCGGGGAAAAATCCACTTAGGTTTAGGGTTAGGTTTCTGTGACCTCTGAAAGAAAAATAGACCTCGTCAATGTATTCGGAACGCTTCGCTATGTTTAGGAAGGTGTTGAGTTTCAGAGCCTGCCCTATCTATTTTTCCAGATAAAATACTTGGGAAAATCTCATAGGGGAATAACCAACTTATGTTTAGGGTTAGGTCCCCATCACCTCGAAGAGAAAAATGAACACTGTCAATAGATTTGTAACGCTTCGTTATGTTTAGGAAGATTTTGAGTTTCGAAGCCCGCCCTATTTTTGTTTCCTGGTAAAATTCATGGGAAAAATCCAATAGGGGAAAAACCAAGTTACGGTTACGTTTAGGTTCCTATGAACTTTGAGAGAAAATTGGACATCGTTAATGGATTCATGGCGCATCGTTTTTTTTAGGAAGTTGTTGAGTTGTGGACCCTGCCCTATCTATGTTTTCTGGTAAAATACATGGGACAAACCTATAGGGGAAAAACACACTTAGGGTTAGGGTTAGATCCAGATGAACTCGGAGAGAAAAATGGACATCTCCAATAGATTCGTAGCGCATCGGTATTTTTAGCAAGGTGTTGTGTTTTGGACCCTGCCCTATCTATGTTTCCTGGTAAAATAAATGGGAAAATCCCTTAGGGGAAAAACCCAGTTAGGGTTAGGGTTAGGTCCCCATGAACTGGGAGAGAAAAATGGACATCACCAATGAATTCATCACGCTTCGCTATGTTTAGGAAGGTGTTTAGTTTCAGAGCCCGCCCTATCTATGTTTCCTGGTAAAGTACATGGGAAAGTCCCACGGGGGAAAAATCCACTTAGGTTTAGGGTTCGATTTCCGTGAACTCTGAAAGAAAAATAGACCTCGTCAATGTATTCGGAACGCTTCGGCATGTTTAGGAAGGTGTTGAGTTTCAGAGCCTGCCCTATCTATATTTCCTGGTAAAATACATGGGACAAACCCATATTGGGAAAAACCACTAAGGGTTAGGGTTTGATCCAAATTAATTCGGAGAGAAAAATGGACCTCGTTAATCGATTCGGAACGCTTCGGTATCTTTAGGAAGGTGTTGAATTTCGGAGCCCGCCCTATCTATGTTTCCTGGTAAAATACATGGGAAGGTCTCATGGGGGAAAAATCCACTTAGGTTTAGGGTTAGGTTTCCGTGAACTCTGAAAGAAAAATGGACCTCCTCAATGGATTGGGGAATGCTTCGGTATGTTTAGGAAGGTGTTGAGTTTGAGAGCCTGCCCTATCTATGTTTCCTGGTAAAATACATGGGAAAACTCCATAGGGGAAAAATCCACTTAGAGTTAGGGATGGTTCCTATGAACTCAGAGCGAAAATTGGAGATCATCAATGGATTCATATCACATCGGTATGTTTAGGAATGTCTTGAGTTTTGGAGCCTGCCCTATCTTTCCTGGTAACATATATATGAAAATCCCATAGGGAAAAACCCACTTAGGGTTAGGGTTATATCCAAATGAACTCGGAGAGAAAAATGGATATCTCCAATGGATTCATAATACTTCGCTATGTTTAGGAAGGTGTTGTTTTTCAGAGCCTGCCCTATCTATGTTTCCTGGTAAAATACATGGTACAAAAACATATGGGGAAAACGCACTAAGGGTTAGCGTTTGATCGAAATGAACTCGAAGAGAAAAATGGACATCTCCAATGGATTTGTAGCACATCGGTATGTTTAGGAAGTTGTTGAGTTTCGGAGCCTACCCCATCTATGTTTCCTCGTAAAATACATGGGAAAATACCATAGGGGAAAAACCCACTTAGGGTTAGGGTTATATCCAAATGAAGACGGAGAGTAAAATGGACATCACCAATGGATTCATAACATTTCGGTATGTATAGGAAGGTGTTAAGTTTGGGAGAATTTGCTATCTATGTTTCCCGGTAAAATACATGGAACAACCCCATAGGGGAAAAACCAACTTAGGGTTAGGGTTAAATCCAGATGAACTCTGAGAGAAAAATGGACATTGCCAATCAATACGTAGCACATCTGTATGTTTAGAAAGTGATGTTTACTCAGATAGAAAAATTGACCTCGTCAATGGATTCGGAATGCTTCGGTATGTTTAGGAAGTTGTTGAGTTTCGGAGCCTACCCTATCTATGTTATCTCATAAAATACATGGGAAAATCCCACAGGGGAAATGCCCACTTAGGGTTAGGGTTAGGTCCCCATGAACACGGAGAGAAAAATAGACATCTCCAATTGATTCGTAACACTTTGCTATTTTTAGGAGGATGTTTAATTTTGGAGCTTGCCCTATCTATGTTTCCAGAGAAAATACTTGGGAAAATCTCATAGGGGAATAACCAACTTATGTTTAGGGTTAGGTCCCCATCAACTCGAAGAGAAAAATGTACAACGTCAATAGATTTGTAACGCTTCGTTATGTTTAGGAAGATTTTGAGTTTCGAAGCCCGCCCTATTTTTGTTTCCTGGTAAAATTCTTGGGAAAAATCCAATAGGGGAAAAAACAAGTTACGGTTATGGTTAGGTTCCTATGAACTCTGAGAGAAAATTGGACATCGTTAATGGATTCATAGCGCATCGTTTTTTTTAGGAAGGTGTTGAGTTTTGGACCCTGCCCTATCTATGTTTTCTGGTAAAATTCATGGGACAAACCTATAGGGGACAAACCCACTTAGGGTTAGATCCAGATGAACTCGGAGAAAAAAATGGACATCACCAATGAATTCGTCACGCTTCGCTATGTTCAGGAAGGTGTTTAGTTTCAGAGCCTGCCCTATCTATGTTTCCTGGTTAAATACAAGGGAAAACTCCATAGGGGAAAAATACACTTAGGGTTAGGGTTAGGTTCCTGTGAAGTCGGACCGAAAATTGGACATCATCAATGGATTCGTATCACATCGGTATGTTTAGGAATGTGTTGAGTTTTGGAGCCTGCCGTATCTTTCCTGGTAAAATATATATGAAAATCCCATAGGGGAAAAACCCACTTAAGGTTAGGGTTAGATCCAGATGAACTCGGAGAGAAAAATGGATATCGCCAATGGATTCGTAATGGTTCGCTATGTTTAGGAAGTTGTTGAGTTTCAGAGCCTGCCCTATCTATGTTTCCTGGTAAAATACATGGGAAAACTCCATAGGGGAAAAATCCACTTAGGGTTAGGGTTAGGTTCCTATGAACTCGGAGCGAAAATTGGACATCATCAATGGATTCGTATCACATCGGTATGTTTAGGAATGTGTTGAGTTTTGGAGCCTGCCCTATCTATGTTTCCTGGTAAAATATATGGGACAAAAGCATAGAGGAAAAACCCACTTAAGGTTAGGGTTAGATCCAGATGAACTCGGAGAGAAAAATGGACATCGCCAATAGATTCGTAGCGCATCGGTATTTTTAGGAAGGTGTTGAGTTTTGGACCCTGCCCTATCTATGTTTCCTGGTAAAATAAATGGGAAAATCCCTTAGGGGAAAAACCCAGTTAGGGTTAGGGTTAGGTCCCCATGAACTGGGAGAGAAAAATGGACATCACCAATGAATTCGTCATGCTTCGCTATGTTTAGGAAGGTGTTTAGATCCAGATGAACTCTGAGTTAAAAATGGACATTGCCAATGAATTCGTAGCTCATCCGTATGTTTAGAAAGTGATGTTTACTCAGAGAGAAAAATAGACCTCGTCAATGGATTCGGAATCGATTAACGAGGTCCATTCTTCTCTCTGAGTTCATGGGGACCTAGCCCTAACCTTAAGTGGGTTTTTCCCCTATGGGATTTATCCACGTATTTTACTGGGAAACATAGATGGGGCAGGCTCCGAAACTCATCACTTTCCTAAACATACCGATGTGCTACAAAGTCCTTGGAGATGTCCATTTTTCTCTCCGAGTTCATCTGGATCTAATCCTAACCCTAATTAGGTTTTTCCCCTATGGGATTTTCCTATGAATTTTACCCGGAAACATAGGTAGCGCGGGCACCGAAACTAAACACCTTCCTAAACAAACCAAAGCATTATGAATCCATTTCCAATGTGTATTTTGCTTTCTGAGGTCATGGGGACCTAACGTAACTTTAAGTTGGTTTTTTCTCTATGGGATTTTCCCATGTATTTTACCAGGAAACATAAATGGGGAGGACTCCAAAACTCAACACCTTCCTAAACATAGCAAAGCGTTCCGAATCCATTGGTGATGTCTATTTTTCTCTTAGTTCATTTGGACCTAACCCTAACCCTAAGTGGGTTTTCCCTTATTTGATTTTCCCTTGTATTTTACCAGGAAACATAGATAGGGTAGGCTCCAATACTCAACAGATTCCTGAACATAATTAAGTGTTACGAATCTATTGATGGTGTCCATTTTTATTTCTGAGTTTATGGGGACCTAACCCTAACTTGGTTTTTCCCTTACGGGATTTTTCTCATGTATTTTACCAGGAAACAAAAATATGTCAGGCTCCGAAACTCATCACCATCCTAAATGTATCGATGCGTTAGGAATGTACGGGCCATGTCTATTTTTCTCTCCGAGTTCATTGGGACCTAACCATCACCCTAAGTGCATTTTTCCCCTCTGGGATTTTCCCATTTATTTTAGCAGGAAACATAGATGGGGAAGGTTCCGAAACTCAACACCTTCCTAAACATACTGATGTGCTATGAATCCATTAGAAATGTCCATTTTTCTCTCCAAGTTCATTTGGATCTAACACTAACCCTAAGTGGGTTTTTTCTCTATGGGATTTTCCGATGTATTTTACCAGGAATCATAGATGGGGAACGCTCCAAAATTCAACACCTTCCTAAACATACCAATGTGCTACGAATCCATTGGCGATGTCCATTTTTCTCTCTGAGTTCATTTGTATCTAACCCTAACCCTAAGTTGTTTTTTCCTGTATGTGTTCGTCCCATATAGTTTATCAGGTAACATAGATAGGGCAGGCTCCAAAACTCAGCACGCTCCTAAACATACCAAAGTGTTCCGAATCCATTGATGAGGTCAATTTTTCTCTCAGAGTTCATGGAGAAGTAACCCTAACCTTAAATGGGTTTTTTCCCCTATGGGATTTTCCCATGTATTTTATCAGGAAACATATGTGGGGCAGGCTTTGAAACTCAACACCTTCGTAAACATAGCGAAGTGTTACGAATCGATTGGCGATGACCATTTTTGTCTCCAAGTTCATGGGCAACTAACTCTAACCCTAAGTGGGTTTTTCCCCTAAGGGATTTTCCCATGTATTTTACGAGGAAATATAGATGGGGTAGTCTCTGAAACTCAACACCTCAACACCTAGGGGAAAAACCCACTTAGGGTTAGGGTTTGGTCCCCATGAACCCGGAGAGAAAAATGGACATTTTCAATGGATTTGTAACACTTTGTTATGTTTAGGAAGGTGTTGAGTTTGGGAGCACGCCCTATCTTTCTTTCCTGTTAAAATACTTAAGAAAATCCCATGGGGGAAAAACCTACTTAGTGTTAGGGTTAGTTCCCCATGAACTTAGAGAAAAAAAAATGGACATCGCCCATGGATTTCTAAGTCTTTTCTATATTTAGAAAGGTAATGAGTTTTGGAGGACCGCCTATCTATCTTTCCTGGTAAAATATATGGGAAAATCAAACAGGGGGACAATCCAATTAGGCTTAGGGTTAGGACCCCATGAACTCGGAGAGAAAAGTAGAGATCGCCATTGGATTTCTAGTGCATCGGTGTTAAGGAAGGTGTTGAGATTCAGAGTCCGCCCTATGTTTTCTGGTAAAATACATGGGAAAATCCCATAGGGAAAAAAAACACTTATGGTTAGGGTTAGGTCCCCATGAACACGAAGAAAAAAATGTACATCGCCAATGGATTCATAGCGAATCGGTATTTTTCGGAAGGTGTTGAGTTTGGGCGCCTACCCTATCTATGTTTCCTGGTAAAATACATGGGAAAATCCCATAGGGAAAAACCCACTTAGGGTTACGGTTATGTCCCCATGAACTTGTTGAGAAAAATGGACATAATCAATGGATTCATAACAAATAGGTATGTTTAGAAAGGTGTTCAGTTTCGGAGCTCGCCCTATCTATGTTTTCTGGTAAAACACCTGGGGAAATCCCATAAAGGCAAAACACACTTCGGGTTAGGGTCTGGTCCCCATTAGTTTGGAGAGAAAAATAGACATCACCAATTGATTTCTAGTGCATTGGTATGTTTAGGAAAGTATTGAACTTCTGACCCCGCCCTATCTATGTTTCCTGGTAAAATACATGGGGAATTCCCATAAGGGAAAAACCCACTTAGATTTAGGATTATTTTCCCATGAATTCAGAGAGAAAAGTAGACATCGCCAATAGATTCATAACGCTTCGTTATGTTTACGAAGATTTTGAGTTTTGGAGCCCTCCCCATCTATGTTTCCTGGTAAAAGACATGGGAAAATCCAATAGGGGAAAATCCCACTTAGGGTTAGGGTTAGGTCCCCATGAACACAAAGAGGAAAATGGAAATCACCAATGGATTCATAGTGCATCGGAATATTTAGGAAGGTGTTGAGTTTCGGATCATGCCCTATGTTTCCTGGTAAATTACATGGGAAATTCCCATAGTGGAAAAACCTGCTTAGGGTTAGGGTTAGGTCCCCATGAACTCGGAGAGAAAAATGGACATCACCAATGAATTCGTCACGCTTCGCTATGTTTAGGAAGGTGTTTAGTTTCAGAGCCTGCCCTATCTATGTTTCCTGGTAAAATACATGGGAAAACTCCATAGGGGAAAAATCCACTTAGGGTTACGATTAGGTTCCAAATGAACTCGGAGAGAAAATTGGACATCCTCAATGGATTCGTATCACATCGGTATGTTTAGGAATGTGTTGAGTTTTGGAGCCTGCCCTATCTTTCCTGGTAAAATATATATGAAAATCCCATAGGGGAAAAACCCACTTAGGGTTAGGGTTAGATCGAAAAACATTCGGAGAGAAAAAATGAACATCGCCAATGGATTCGAAACGCTTCGGTATGTTTAGGAAGGTGTTGAGTTTCAGAGCCTCCCCTTTCTATGTTTCCTGGTAAAATATATGGGACAAACCCATAGAGGAAAAACCCGCTTAGGGTTAGGGTTAGCTCCAGATGAACTCAGAGAGAAAAATGGACGTCGCCAATAGATTCGTAGCGCATCGGTATTTTTAGGAAGGTGTTGAGTTTTGGACCCTGCCCTATCTATGTTTCCTGGTAAAATAAATGGGAAAATCACTTAGGGGAAAAACCCAGTTAGGGTTAGGGTTAGGTCCCCATGAACTGGGAGAGAAAAATGGACATCACCAATTAATTCGTCACGCTTCGCTATGTTTAGGAAGGTGTTTAGTTTCAGAGCCCGCCCTATCTATGTTTCCTGGTAAAATACATGGGAAAGTCCCATCGGGGAAAAATCCACTTAGGTTTAGGGTTAGGTTTCTGTGACCTCTGAAAGAAAAATAGACCTCGTCAATGTATTCGGAACGCTTCGCTATGTTTAGGAAGGTGTTGAGTTTCAGAGCCTGCCCTATCTATTTTTCCAGATAAAATACTTGGGAAAATCTCATAGGGGAATAACCAACTTATGTTTAGGGTTAGGTCCCCATCACCTCGAAGAGAAAAATGAACACTGTCAATAGATTTGTAACGCTTCGTTATGTTTAGGAAGATTTTGAGTTTCGAAGCCCGCCCTATTTTTGTTTCCTGGTAAAATTCATGGGAAAAATCCAATAGGGGAAAAACCAAGTTACGGTTACGTTTAGGTTCCTATGAACTTTGAGAGAAAATTGGACATCGTTAATGGATTCATGGCGCATCGTTTTTTTTAGGAAGTTGTTGAGTTGTGGACCCTGCCCTATCTATGTTTTCTGGTAAAATACATGGGACAAACCTATAGGGGAAAAACACACTTAGGGTTAGGGTTAGATCCAGATGAACTCGGAGAGAAAAATGGACATCTCCAATAGATTCGTAGCGCATCGGTATTTTTAGCAAGGTGTTGTGTTTTGGACCCTGCCCTATCTATGTTTCCTGGTAAAATAAATGGGAAAATCCCTTAGGGGAAAAACCCAGTTAGGGTTAGGGTTAGGTCCCCATGAACTGGGAGAGAAAAATGGACATCACCAATGAATTCATCACGCTTCGCTATGTTTAGGAAGGTGTTTAGTTTCAGAGCCCGCCCTATCTATGTTTCCTGGTAAAGTACATGGGAAAGTCCCACGGGGGAAAAATCCACTTAGGTTTAGGGTTCGATTTCCGTGAACTCTGAAAGAAAAATAGACCTCGTCAATGTATTCGGAACGCTTCGGCATGTTTAGGAAGGTGTTGAGTTTCAGAGCCTGCCCTATCTATATTTCCTGGTAAAATACATGGGACAAACCCATATTGGGAAAAACCACTAAGGGTTAGGGTTTGATCCAAATTAACTCGGAGAGAAAAATGGACCTCGTTAATCGATTCGGAACGCTTCGGTATCTTTAGGAAGGTGTTGAATTTCGGAGCCCGCCCTATCTATGTTTCCTGGTAAAATACATGGGAAGGTCTCATGGGGGAAAAATCCACTTAGGTTTAGGGTTAGGTTTCCGTGAACTCTGAAAGAAAAATGGACCTCCTCAATGGATTGGGGAATGCTTCGGTATGTTTAGGAAGGTGTTGAGTTTCAGAGCCTGCCCTATCTATGTTTCCTGGTAAAATACATGGGAAAACTCCATAGGGGAAAAATCCACTTAGAGTTAGGGATGGTTCCTATGAACTCAGAGCGAAAATTGGAGATCATCAATGGATTCATATCACATCGGTATGTTTAGGAATGTCTTGAGTTTTGGAGCCTGCCCTATCTTTCCTGGTAACATATATATGAAAATCCCATAGGGAAAAACCCACTTAGGGTTAGGGTTATATCCAAATGAACTCGGAGAGAAAAATGGATATCTCCAATGGATTCATAATACTTCGCTATGTTTAGGAAGGTGTTGTTTTTCAGAGCCTGCCCTATCTATGTTTCCTGGTAAAATACATGGTACAAAAACATATGGGGAAAACGCACTAAGGGTTAGCGTTTGATCGAAATGAACTCGAAGAGAAAAATGGACATCGCCAATGGATTTGTAGCACATCGGTATGTTTAGGAAGTTGTTGAGTTTCGGAGCCTACCCCATCTATGTTTCCTCGTAAAATACATGGGAAAATACCATAGGGGAAAAACCCACTTAGGGTTAGGGTTATATCCAAATGAAGACGGAGAGTAAAATGGACATCACCAATGGATTCATAACATTTCGGTATGTATAGGAAGGTGTTAAGTTTGGGAGAATTTGCTATCTATGTTTCCCGGTAAAATACATGGAACAACCCCATAGGGGAAAAACCAACTTAGGGTTAGGGTTAAATCCAGATGAACTCTGAGAGAAAAATGGACATTGCCAATCAATACGTAGCACATCTGTATGTTTAGAAAGTGATGTTTACTCAGATAGAAAAATTGACCTCGTCAATGGATTCGGAATGCTTCGGTATGTTTAGGAAGTTGTTGAGTTTCGGAGCCTACCCTATCTATGTTATCTCATAAAATACATGGGAAAATCCCACAGGGGAAATGCCCACTTAGGGTTAGGGTTAGGTCCCCATGAACACGGAGAGAAAAATAGACATCTCCAATTGATTCGTAACACTTTGCTATTTTTAGGAGGATGTTTAATTTTGGAGCTTGCCCTATCTATGTTTCCAGAGAAAATACTTGGGAAAATCTCATAGGGGAATAACCAACTTATGTTTAGGGTTAGGTCCCCATCAACTCGAAGAGAAAAATGTACAACGTCAATAGATTTGTAACGCTTCGTTATGTTTAGGAAGATTTTGAGTTTCGAAGCCCGCCCTATTTTTGTTTCCTGGTAAAATTCTTGGGAAAAATCCAATAGGGGAAAAAACAAGTTACGGTTATGGTTAGGTTCCTATGAACTCTGAGAGAAAATTGGACATCGTTAATGGATTCATAGCGCATCGTTTTTTTTAGGAAGGTGTTGAGTTTTGGACCCTGCCCTATCTATGTTTTCTGGTAAAATTCATGGGACAAACCTATAGGGGACAAACCCACTTAGGGTTAGATCCAGATGAACTCGGAGAAAAAAATGGACATCGCCAATAGATTTGTAGCGCAACGGTATTTTTAGGAAGGTGTTGAGTTTTGGACCCTGCCCTATCTATGTTTCCTGGTAAAATAAATGGGAAAATCCCTTAGGGGAAAAAACCAGTTAGGGTTAGGGTTAGGTCCCCATGAACTCGGAGAGAAAAATGGACATCACCAATGAATTCGTCACGCTTCGCTATGTTCAGGAAGGTGTTTAGTTTCAGAGCCTGCCCTATCTATGTTTCCTGGTTAAATACAAGGGAAAACTCCATAGGGGAAAAATACACTTAGGGTTAGGGTTAGGTTCCTGTGAAGTCGGACCGAAAATTGGACATCATCAATGGATTCGTATCACATCGGTATGTTTAGGAATGTGTTGAGTTTTGGAGCCTGCCGTATCTTTCCTGGTAAAATATATATGAAAATCCCATAGGGGAAAAACCCACTTAAGGTTAGGGTTAGATCCAGATGAACTCGGAGAGAAAAATGGATATCGCCAATGGATTCGTAATGGTTCGCTATGTTTAGGAAGTTGTTGAGTTTCAGAGCCTGCCCTATCTATGTTTCCTGGTAAAATACATGGGAAAACTCCATAGGGGAAAAATCCACTTAGGGTTAGGGTTAGGTTCCTATGAACTCGGAGCGAAAATTGGACATCATCAATGGATTCGTATCACATCGGTATGTTTAGGAATGTGTTGAGTTTTGGAGCCTGCCCTATCTATGTTTCCTGGTAAAATATATGGGACAAAAGCATAGAGGAAAAACCCACTTAAGGTTAGGGTTAGATCCAGATGAACTCGGAGAGAAAAATGGACATCGCCAATAGATTCGTCGCGCATCGGTATTTTTAGGAAGGTGTTGAGTTTTGGACCCTGCCCTATCTATGTTTCCTGGTAAAATAAATGGGAAAATCCCTTAGGGGAAAAACCCAGTTAGGGTTAGGGTTAGGTCCCCATGAACTGGGAGAGAAAAATGGACATCACCAATGAATTCGTCATGCTTCGCTATGTTTAGGAAGGTGTTTAGATCCAGATGAACTCTGAGTTAAAAATGGACATTGCCAATGAATTCGTAGCTCATCCGTATGTTTAGAAAGTGATGTTTACTCAGAGAGAAAAATAGACCTCGTCAATGGATTCGGAATCGATTAACGAGGTCCATTCTTCTCTCTGAGTTCATGGGGACCTAGCCCTAACCTTAAGTGGGTTTTTCCCCTATGGGATTTATCCACGTATTTTACTGGGAAACATAGATGGGGCAGGCTCCGAAACTCATCACTTTCCTAAACATACCGATGTGCTACAAATTCCTTGGAGATGTCCATTTTTCTCTCCGAGTTCATCTGGATCTAATCCTAACCCTAATTAGGTTTTTCCCCTATGGGATTTTCCTATGAATTTTACCCGGAAACATAGGTAGCGCGGGCACCGAAACTAAACACCTTCCTAAACAAACCAAAGCATTATGAATCCATTTCCAATGTGTATTTTGCTTTCTGAGGTCATGGGGACCTAACGTAACTTTAAGTTGGTTTTTTCTCTATGGGATTTTCCCATGTATTTTACCAGGAAACATAAATGGGGAGGACTCCAAAACTCAACACCTTCCTAAACATAGCAAAGCGTTCCGAATCCATTGGTGATGTCTATTTTTCTCTTAGTTCATTTGGACCTAACCCTAACCCTAAGTGGGTTTTCCCTTATTTGATTTTCCCTTGTATTTTACCAGGAAACATAGATAGGGTAGGCTCCAATACTCAACAGATTCCTGAACATAATTAAGTGTTACGAATCTATTGATGGTGTCCATTTTTATTTCTGAGTTTATGGGGACCTAACCCTAACTTGGTTTTTCCCTTACGGGATTTTTCTCATGTATTTTACCAGGAAACAAAAATATGTCAGGCTCCGAAACTCATCACCATCCTAAATGTATCGATGCGTTAGGAATGTACGGGCCATGTCTATTTTTCTCTCCGAGTTCATTGGGACCTAACCATCACCCTAAGTGCATTTTTCCCCTCTGGGATTTTCCCATTTATTTTAGCAGGAAACATAGATGGGGAAGGTTCCGAAACTCAACACCTTCCTAAACATACTGATGTGCTATGAATCCATTAGAAATGTCCATTTTTCTCTCCAAGTTCATTTGGATCTAACACTAACCCTAAGTGGGTTTTTTCTCTATGGGATTTTCCGATGTATTTTACCAGGAATCATAGATGGGGAACGCTCCAAAATTCAACACCTTCCTAAACATACCAATGTGCTACGAATCCATTGGCGATGTCCATTTTTCTCTCTGAGTTCATTTGTATCTAACCCTAACCCTAAGTTGTTTTTTCCTGTATGTGTTCGTCCCATATAGTTTATCAGGTAACATAGATAGGGCAGGCTCCAAAACTCAGCACGCTCCTAAACATACCAAAGTGTTCCGAATCCATTGATGAGGTCAATTTTTCTCTCAGAGTTCATGGAGAAGTAACCCTAACCTTAAATGGGTTTTTTCCCCTATGGGATTTTCCCATGTATTTTATCAGGAAACATATGTGGGGCAGGCTTTGAAACTCAACACCTTCGTAAACATAGCGAAGTGTTACGAATCGATTGGCGATGACCATTTTTGTCTCCAAGTTCATGGGCAACTAACTCTAACCCTAAGTGGGTTTTTCCCCTAAGGGATTTTCCCATGTATTTTACGAGGAAATATAGATGGGGTAGTCTCTGAAACTCAACACCTCAACACCTAGGGGAAAAACCCACTTAGGGTTAGGGTTTGGTCCCCATGAACCCGGAGAGAAAAATGGACATTTTCAATGGATTTGTAACACTTTGTTATGTTTAGGAAGGTGTTGAGTTTGGGAGCACGCCCTATCTTTCTTTCCTGTTAAAATACTTAAGAAAATCCCATGGGGGAAAAACCTACTTAGTGTTAGGGTTAGTTCCCCATGAACTTAGAGAAAAAAAAATGGACATCGCCCATGGATTTCTAAGTCTTTTCTATATTTAGAAAGGTAATGAGTTTTGGAGGACCACCTATCTATCTTTCCTGGTAAAATATATGGGAAAATCAAACAGGGGGACAATCCAATTAGGCTTAGGGTTAGGACCCCATGAACTCGGAGAGAAAAGTAGAGATCGCCATTGGATTTCTAGTGCATCGGTGTTAAGGAAGGTGTTGAGATTCAGAGTCCGCCCTATGTTTTCTGGTAAAATACATGGGAAAATCCCATAGGGAAAAAAAACACTTATGGTTAGGGTTAGGTCCCCATGAACACGAAGAAAAAAATGTACATCGCCAATGGATTCATAGCGAATCGGTATTTTTCGGAAGGTGTTGAGTTTGGGCGCCTACCCTATCTATGTTTCCTGGTAAAATACATGGGAAAATCCCATAGGGAAAAACCCACTTAGGGTTACGGTTATGTCCCCATGAACTTGTTGAGAAAAATGGACATAATCAATGGATTCATAACAAATAGGTATGTTTAGAAAGGTGTTCAGTTTCGGAGCTCGCCCTATCTATGTTTTCTGGTAAAACACCTGGGGAAATCCCATAAAGGCAAAACACACTTCGGGTTAGGGTCTGGTCCCCATT
This sequence comes from Crotalus tigris, assembly GCF_016545835.1. NCBI lineage: Eukaryota > Metazoa > Chordata > Lepidosauria > Squamata > Viperidae > Crotalus > Crotalus tigris. The sequence continues at coordinate 83,040 of NW_024097527.1, forward strand.
AGTTTGGAGAGAAAAATAGACATCACCAATTGATTTCTAGTGCATTGGTATGTTTAGGAAAGTATTGAACTTCTGACCCCGCCCTATCTATGTTTCCTGGTAAAATACATGGGGAATTCCCATAAGGGAAAAACCCACTTAGATTTAGGATTATTTTCCCATGAATTCAGAGAGAAAAGTAGACATCGCCAATAGATTCATAACGCTTCGTTATGTTTACGAAGATTTTGAGTTTTGGAGCCCTCCCCATCTATGTTTCCTGGTAAAAGACATGGGAAAATCCAATAGGGGAAAATCCCACTTAGGGTTAGGGTTAGGTCCCCATGAACACAAAGAGGAAAATGGAAATCACCAATGGATTCATAGTGCATCGGAATATTTAGGAAGGTGTTGAGTTTCGGATCATGCCCTATGTTTCCTGCTAAATTACATGGGAAATTCCCATAGTGGAAAAACCTGCTTAGGGTTAGGGTTAGGTCCCCATGAACTAGGAGAGAAAAATGGACATCGTCAATGGATTCATAGCGCATCGGTAGGTTTAGAAAGGTGTTCAGTTTCGGAGCTCGCCCTATCTATGTTTTCTGGTAAAACACATGGAAAAATCCAATAAAGGAAAAACCCACTTAGGGTTAGGGTTAGTTCCCCATGAACACGAAGAGAAAAATGGACTTCGCCAATGGATTCGTAGCCCATTGGTATGTTTAGGAAGGGGTTGAACTTCTGACCCCGCCCTTTCTATGTTTCCTGGTAAAATATATGGGGAATACCCATAAGGGAAAAACCCATTTAGGTTTAGGATTAGGTTCCCATGAACTCAAGAGAAAAGTAGACATCGCCAATAGATTCATAACGCTTCGTTATGTTTAGGATGATTTTGAGTTTCGGAGACCTCCCTATCTATGTTTCCTCGTAAAACACATGGAAAAATCCAATAGGGGAAAATCCCACTTAGGGTTAGGGTTAGGTCCTCATGAACACAAAGAGGAAAATGGACATCACCAATGGATTCATAGTGCATCTGAATTTTTAGGAAGGTGTTGAGTTTCGGATTATGCCCTATGTTTCCTGGTAAATTACATGGGAAAATCCCATAGGGGAAAAACCCGCTTAGGGTTAGGGTTAGGTTCCCATGAACTCAGAGAGAAAAATAGACATCGCCAATGGATTCATAGTCCATCGGTATGTTTCAGAAGGTGTTGAGTTTGGGAGCCTACCCTATCTATGTTTCCTGGTAAAATACATGGAAAAATCCCATAGGGAAAAACCCACTTAGGGTTACGGTTATGTCCCCATGAACTCGGTGAGAAAAATGGACATCATCAATGGATTCATAACAAATAGGTATGTTTAGAAAAGTGTTCAGTTTCGGAGCTTGCCCTATCTATGTTTTCTGGTAAAACACCTGGGGAAATCCCATAAAAGCAAAACACACTTAGGGTTACGGTCTGGTCCCCATTAGCTTGGAGAGAAAAATAGACATCGCCAATTGATTCCTAGCGCATTGGTATGTTTAGGAAGGTGTTGAACTTCTGACCCCGTCCTATCTATTTTTCCTGGTAAAATATATGGGGAATACCCATAAGGGAAAAACCCACTTAGGTTTAGGATTAGGTTCCCATGAACTCAGAGAGAAAAGTAGACATCGCCAATAGATTCATAACGCTTCGTTATGTTTAGGATGATTTTGAGTTTCGGAGCCCTCCCTATCTATGTTTCCTGTTAAAAGACATGGGAAAATCCAATAGGGGAAAATCCCACTTAGGGTGAGGGTTAGGTCCTCATGAACATAAAGAGGAAAATGGACATCACCAATGGATTCATAGTGCATCGGAATTTTTAGGAAGGTGTTGAGTTTCGGATCATGCCCTATGTTTCCTGGTAAATTACATGGGAAAATCCCATAGGGGAAAAACCCGCTTAGGGTTAGGGTTAGGTCCCCATGAACGAGGAGAGAAAAATGTACATCGTCAATGGATTCATAGCGCATCGGTAGGTTTAGAAAGGTATTCAGTTTCGTAGCTCGCCCTATGTATGTTTTCTGGTAAAACACATGGAAAAATCCAATAAAGGAAAAACCCACTTAGAGTTAGGGTTAGTTCCCCATGAACACGAAGAGAAAAATGGACATCGCCAATGGATTCGTAGCACATTGGTATTTTTAGGAAGGTGTTGAGTTTGGGAGCCCGCCCTATTTATGTTTCCTGGTAAAATATATGGGAAAATCCTATAGGGGAAAAACCCACTTAGGGTTAGAGTTAGGTTCCCATGAACTCGGAGAGAAAAATGGACATCGTCAATGGATTTGTAGCGCATTTGTATGTATAGGAAGGTGTTGAGTTTCACAGTCTGCCCTATCTTTGTTTACTGGCAAAATATATGGGAAAATCCCATAGGGGAAAAACCCAATTAGGGTTAGGGTTAGGTCCCCATGAACATGAAGAGAAAAATGGACATCGCCAACGGATTCATAATGCTTCATTACATTTAGGAAGATTTTGAGTTATGGCACCAGTCCTATCTATGTTTCATGATAAAATACATGGGAAAATCCTATAGGGGAAAAACCCACTTAGGGTTAGGGTTAGGTCCCTATGAACACAAAGAGAAAAATGGACATCGCCAATGGATTCATAGCGCATCGGTATGTTTTGGAAGGTGTTTATTTTGGGGGCCTACCCTATCTATGTTTCCTGGTAAAAGACATGGGAAAATCCCATGGGGGGAAAAACCCACTTAGGGTTCGGGTTGGGTCCCCATGTACTCGTAGAGAAAAATGGACAAAGTCAATGAATTCTTCACGTATTGGTATGTTTAGGAAGCTTTTGAATTTCAGAGCCTGCCCTATCAATATTTCCTGTAAAATATATGGGAAAATCTCATAGGGGAAAAACCCTCTTAGGGTTAGGGTTAGGTTCCTATGAACTCAGAGAGAAAAATAAACATCGCCAATGGATTCATAACGCTTAGTTAGGTTCAGGAAGATCTTGAGTTTCGGATGCCGCCCTAACTATGTTTCCTGGTAAAAGACATCGGAAAATCCCATAGGGGAAAAACCATTTAGGGTGAGGGTTAGGTCCCCATGAACCTAGAGAGAAAAATGGACATCGGCAATGGATTTGTAGCGCATTTGTATGTATAGGAAGGTGTTGAGTTTCACCGTCTGCCCTATCTTTGTTTACTGGCAAAATATATGGGAACATCCCATAGGGGAAAAACCCAATTGGGGTTAGGGTTAGGTCCCCATGAACATGAAGAGAAAAATGGACATCGCCAATGGATTCATAATGCTTCATTACATTTAGGAAGATTTAGAGTTATGGCAGCAGTCCTATCTATGCTTCATGATAAAGTACATGTGAAAATCCTATAGGGGAAAAATCTACTTAGGGATAGGTTTAGCTCCCTATGAACTCGGAGAGAAAAATGGACGTCGTCAGTGGATTTGTAGCGCATTGATATGTTTAGGAAGGTGTTTATTTTGGGAGCCTACCCTATCTATGTTTCCTGGTAAAATACATGGGAAAATCCCATGGGGGAAAAACCCACTTAGGGCTAGGGTTAGTTCCCCATGAACACGAAGAAAAAAATTGACTTCGCCAATGGATTCGTAGCACATTGGTATGTTTAGGAAGGTGTTGAACTTCTGACCCCACCCTTTCTATGTTTCCTGGTAAAATACATGGGAAAATCCTATAGGGGAAACACCCACTTAGGGTTAGGGTTAGGTTCCCATGAACTCGGAGAGAAAAACGGACATCGTCAATGGATTTGTAGCGCATTTGTATGTATAGGAAGGTGTTGAGTTTCACAGTCTGCCCTATCTTTGTTTACTGGCAAAATATATGGGAAAATCCCATAGGGGAAAAACCCAATTAGGGTTAGGGTTAGGTCCCCATGAACATGAAAAGAAAAATGGACATCGCCAATGGATTCATAATGCTTCATTACGTTTAGGAATATTTTTAGTTATGGCACCCGTCCTATCTATGTTTCATGATAAAATACATGGGAAAATCCTATAGGGGAAAAACCCACTTAGGGTTAGGGTTAGGTCCCCATGAACTCGGAGAGAAAAATGGACATCGTCGATGGATTCGTAGCACATCGGTATGTTTAGGAAGGTGTTTAATTTCGGAGCCCGCCCTATCAATGTTTCCTGGTAAAATACATGGGAAAAGCCAATAGTTGAAAAACCAACTTAGGGTTAGGGTTACGTCCCCATGAACTCAGAGAGAAAAATGGACAGTTTCAATGGATTAATAACACTTCGTTATGTTTAGGAACGTGTGGAGTTTCGGCGATCGCGCTATATTTCCTAGTAAAAGACATGGGAAAATCCCGTAGGGGAAAAACCCACTTAGGGTTATGGTTAGGTCGATATGAACACGAAGAGAAAAATGGACATCGCCAATGGATTCATAGCGCATTGGTATGTTTCAGAAGGTGTTGAGTTTGGGAGACTACCCTATCTATTTTTCCTGGTAAAATACATGGGAAAATCCCTTAGGGGAAAAACCCACTTAGGGTTAGGGTTAGGTCCCCATGAACCTGGAGAGAAAAATGGATATTCTCCAGCATGATTGGATGGAGAACCCACGGATGGGTTGTCTTAATCTATCTGCACCAATTAGACTAAGTCTGAAATTTAGTACCGCCCCCTCTGTGCCAACTGCACCCCAGTTTTAGACTTAGTCTCTTTGCCCCAAGACGCGTTTTGTCTTCGCTCCTGGAGCAGAAGACTGTTTAATTCTATTTAATTACTTAGCTCAGGCTATTATTATTATTTGTTTTCTTATTATTGATTCAGAATCGATTATATCTAGAAGAAAGATCAATTATCCCAGTCTGAAGCCTATTCAGGCTGACAGACTCACAATCTTCTCCCTCTAGGGGGGGGGGAAACTTTTCCCTTCTTTGTTTTCCCTCAGTTAGGGACAGCAAGATCAAACCTTTGATTTAGGTCATTTTCAGAGCCTCATCAAGCCTGGAAGGAGCCTTCCCAGGTCCCTCGGCCCCAGCAGAGAGCAGCAGGTGAGAATTTGGGCGCGGCCCAATTTTCGGAGCCGGGAGGGCCTGTCAGGCCTTGGATGACAGCTTTTCCAGCCGGCCTAATCACATGCCACCAGCTGCTTTAGGAGCCCAGGCGATTCACCCGAACGAGGGCTCGTTGCAGCTTAGTCCCTAGGCCTCAAGGCCTTCTTCCAACGGCCGTTTTTTAGGGCGCGAAATTGGCGGCCGCCATTTTCAATTGCCTCCCGGCGGCCATTTTGGGTGTGGCTGAAGCCCCCGGTGGCCATTTTGTATGTGGTTGAGGCCCTCGGTGGCCATTTTGTGAGTGGTGGAAGTCACTAGTGGCCATTTTGTGGGTGGCTGAAGTCACTGGCGGCCATTTTGTGTGGGGCTGAAGCCTCGGTGGCCATTTTGAGTGTGCCTGAAATCACTGGCGGCCATTTTGTGGGCAGCTGAAGTCACCGGCGGCCATTTTGTGTAGAAAAATGGACATCGCCAATAGATTCATAGCGCATTGGTATGTTTCAGAAGGTGTTGAGTTTGGGAGACTACTCTATCTATTTTTCCTGGTAAAACACATGGAAAAATCCAATAAAGGAAAAACCCACTTAGGGTTAGGGTTAGTTCCCCATGAACACGAAGAGAAAAATGGACATCGCCAATGGATTCGTAGCACATTGATATGTTTGGGAAGGTGTTGAGTTTGGGAGCCCACCCTATTTATGTTTCCTGGTAAAATACATGGGAAAATCCTATAGGGGAAAAACCCACTTAGGGTTACGGTTATGTCCCCATGAACTCGGTGAGAAAAATGGACATCATCAATGGATTCATAACAAATAGGTATGTTTAGAAAGGTGTTCAGTTTCGGAGCTCGCCCTATCTATGTTTTCTGGTAAAACACCTGGGGAAATCCCATAAGGGAAAAACCCACTTAGGTTTAGGATTAGGTTCCCATGAACTCAGAGAGAAAAGTAGAAATCGCCAATAGATTCATAACGCTTCGTTATGTTTAGGATGATTTTGAGTTTCGGAGCCCTCCCTATCTATGTTTCCTGGTAAAAGACATGGGAAAATCCAATAGGGGAAACTCCCACTTAAGGTTAGGGTTAGGTCCACATGAACACAAAGAGGAAAATGGAAATCACCAATGGATTCATAGTGCATCGGAATTTTTAGGAAGGTGTTGAGTTTCGGATCATGCCCTATGTTTCCTGGTAAATTACATGGGAAAATCCCATAGGGGAAAAACCCGCTTAGGGTTAGGGTTAGGTCTCCATGAACTAGGAGAGAAAAATGGACATTGTCAATGGATTCATAGCGCATCGGTAGGTTTAGACAGGTGTTCAGTTTCGGAGCTCGCCCGATCTATGATTTCTGGTAAAACACATGGAAAATCCAATAAAGGAAAAACCCACTTAGGGTTAGTTCCCCATGAACACGAAGAGAAAAATGGAAATCGCCAATGCATTCGTAGCACATTGGTATGTTTAGGAAGGTGTTGAGTTTGGGGGCCTACCCTATCTATGATTCCTGGTAAAATACATGGGAAAATCCTATAGGGGAAAAACCCACTTAGGGTTAGGGTTAGGTTCCAATGAACTCGAACAGAAAAATGGACATTGTCAATGGATTTGTAGCGCATTTGTATGCATAGGAAGGTGTTGAATTACACAGTCTGCCCTATCTTTGTTTACTGGCAAAATATATGGGAAAATTCCATAGGGGAAAAACCCAATTAGGGTTAGGGTTAGGTCCCCATGAACATGAAGAGAAAAATGGACATCGCCAATGGATTCATAATGCTTCATTACGTTTAGATAGATTTTGAGTTATGGCACCCGTCCTATCTATGTTTCATGATAAAATACATGGGAAAATCCTATAGGGGAAAAATCCACTTAGGGTTAGGTTTAGCTCCCTATGAACTCGGAGAGAAAAATGGACGTCGTCAATGGATTTGTAGCGCATCGATATGTTTAGGAAGGTGTTTATTTTGGGAGCCTACCCTATGTATGTTTCCTGGTAAAAGACAATGGAAAATCCCATGGGGGTAAAAACCCACTTAGGGTTCGGGTTGGGTCCCCATGAACCCGTAGAGAAAAATGGACAAAGTCAATGAATTCTTCGCGCATTGGTATGTTTAGGAAGCTTTTGAATCTCAGAGCCTGCCCTATCAATATTTCCTGGTAAAATATATGGGAAAATCTCATAGGGGAAAAACCCACTTAGGGTTAGGGTCTGGTCCCCAGGAGCTTGGAGAGAAAAATAGACATCGCCAATTGATTCCTAGCGCATTGGTATGTTTAGGAAGGTGTGGAATTTCTGACCCCGCCCTTTCTATTTTTCCTGGTAAAATACATGGGGAATTGCCATAAGCGAAAAACCCACTTAGGTTTAGGATTAGGTTCCCATGAACTCAGAGAGAAAAGTAGACATTGCCAATAGATTCATAACGCTTCGTTATGTTTAGGATGATCTTGAGTTTCGGAGCCCTCCCTATCTATGTTTCCTGTTAAAAGACATGGGAAAATCCAATAGGTGAAAATCCCACTTAGGGTTAGGGTTAGGTTCCCATGAACACAAAGAGGAAAATGGACATCACCAATGGATTCATAGTGCATTGGAATTTTTAGGAAGGTGTTGAGTTTCGGATCATGCCCTATGTTTCCTGGTAAATTATATGGGAAAATCCCATAGGGGAAAAACCTTATTAGGGTTAGGGTTAGGTCCCCATGAACGAGGAGAGAAAAATTGACATCGTCAATGGATTCATAGCACATCGGTAGGTTTAGAAAAGTTTTCAGTTTCGGAGGTCGCCCTATCTATGTTTTCTGGTAAAACACATGGAAAATCCAATAAAGGAAAAACCCACTTAGGGTTAGGGTTAGTTCCCCATGAATTCAGAGAGAAAAATTGACATCGCCAATGGATTCGTAACGCTTAGTTAGGTTCAGGAAGATTTTGAGTTTCAGATCCCGCCCTAACTATTTTTCCTGGTAAAAGACATGGGAAAATCCCTTAGGGGAAAAACCAACTTAGGGTGAGGGTTAGGTCCCCATGAACCTGGAGAGAAAAATGGACATCGCCAATGGATTCATAGCGCATCGGTATGTTTCGGAATGTGTTGAGTTTCGGAGATCGCGCTATTTTTCCTCGTAAAAAACATGGGAAAATCCAATAGGGGAAAATCCCACTTAGGGTTATGGTTATGTCCCCATGAACTCGTTGAGAAAAATGGACATCATCAATGGATTCATAACAAATAGGTAAAGTGTTCAGTTTCGGAGCTTGCCCTATCTATGTTTTCTGGTAAAACACCTGGGGAAATCCCATAAAAGCAAAACACACTTAGGGTTAGGGTCTGGTCCCCATTAGCTTGTAGAGAAAAATAGACATCGCCAATTGATTCCTAGCGCATTGGTATGTTTAGGAAGGAGTTGAACTTCTGACCCCGCCCTATCTATGTTTCCTGGTAAAATACATGGGGAATTCCCATAAGGGAAAAACCCACTTAGGTTTAGGATTAGGTTCCCATGAACTCAGAGAGAAAAGTAGACATCGCCGATAGATTCATAACGCTTCGTTATGTTTAGGATGATTTTGAGTTTCGGAGACCTCCCTATCTATGTTTCCTGGTAAAAGACATGGGAAAATCCAATAGGGGAAAATCCCACTTAGGGTTAGGTCCCCATGAACACAAAGAGGAAAATGGACATCACCAATGGATTCATAGTGCATTGGAATTTTTAGGAAGGTGTTGAGTTTCGGATCATGCCCTATGTTTCCTGGTAAATTACATGGGAAAATCCTATAGGGGAAAAACCCACTTAGGGTTAGGGTTAGGTCCCCATGAACGAGGAGAGAAAAATGGACATTGTGAATGGATTCATAACGCATCGGTAGGTTTAGAAAGGTGTTCAGTTTCGGAGCTCGCCCTATCTATGTTTTCTGGTAAAACACATGGAAAAATCCAATAAAGGAAAAACCCACTTAGGGTTAGGGTTAGTTCCCCATGAACACGAAGAGAAAAATGGACATCACCAATGGATTCGTAGCACATTGGTATGTTTAGGAAGGTGTTGAGTTTGGGAGCCCGCCCTATTTATGTTTCCTGGTAAAATACATGGGAAAATCCTATAGGGGAAAAACCCACTTAGGGTTAGGGTTAGGTTCCCATGAACTCGGAGAGAAAAATGGACATCGACAATGGATTTGTAGTGCCTTTGTATGTATAGGAAGGTGTTGAGTTTCACAGTCTGCCCTATCTTTGTTTACTGGTGAAATACATGGAAAAATCCCATTGGGGAAAAACCCACTTAGGATTAGGTTTAGGTCCCCATGAACTCGGAGAGAAAAATGCACAACGTCAATGGATTCGTAGCACATCGGTATGTTTAGGAAGGTGTTTAATTTCGGAGCCCGCCCTATCAATGTTTTCTGGTAAGATACATGGGAAAATCCCATAGTTGAAAAACCAACTTAGGGTTAGGGTTACGTCCCCATGAACTTGGAGAGAAAAATGGACAGTTTCAATGGATTTGTAACACTTCCTTATTTTTAGGAACGTGTTGAGTTTCGGCGATCGCGCTATATTTCCTGGTAAAAGACATGGGAAAATCCCATAGGGGAAAAACCCACTTAGGGTTATGGTTAGGTCCCTATGAACATGAAAAGAAAAATAGACATCGCCAATGGATTCATAGCACATCGGTATGTTTCAGAAGGTGTTGAGTTTGGGAGCCTACCCTATCTATGTTTCCTGGTAAAATAAATGGGAAAATCCCTTAGGGGAAAAACCCACTGAGGGTTAGGGTTAGGTCCCCCTGAACTCGGAGAGAAAAATGGACATTTTCAATGGATTTGTAACATTTTTTTATGTTTAGGAAGGTGTTGAGTTTGGGAGCCCGCCCTATCTTTGTTTCCTGGTAAAATACTTAAGATAATCCCATGGGGGAAAAACTTACTTAGGGTTAGGGTTAGTTCCCCATGAACTCAGAGAAAAAAATTGACATCGCCCATGGATTTGTAACTCTTTTCTATGTTTAGAAAGGTGATGAGTTTTGGAGGATGGCCTATCTATGTTTCCTGGTGAAATAGGGGAACAATCCACTTAGGGTTAGGGTTAGGACCCCATCACTCGGAGAGAAAAGTAGACAATGGATTTCTAGTGCATCGATATGTTTAAGAATGTGTTGAGTTTTGGAGCCCGCCCTAGCTATGTTTCCTGGTTTAATACATGGGAAAATCCCATAGTAGAAAAACCCACTTAGGATTAGGGTTAGTTCCCCATGAACTTGGAGATAAAAATGGAAATTTCCAATGGATTCGTAGCACATCGGTAGGTTTAGGAAGGTGTTCAGTTTCGGAGCCCGCCTTAAGTTTTCTGGTAGAATACCTGGGAATATCCCATAGCGGAAAAAACAACTTAGGGTTAAGGTTTGGTCCCTATGAAGTCAGAGAGGAAAATCGACATCGCCAATGGATTTGTAGTGCATCGGTATCTTTAGGAAGGTGTTGAGTTTCGGATTCCGCCTTACGTTTCCTGGTAAAATACTTGGGAAAATCGCATAGGGGGAAAACCCACTTAGGGTTAGGGTTAGGTTCCCATGAACTGAGAGGAAAAAAGTAGACATCGCCAATGGATTCGTAACGCTTCATTTTGTTTAGAAAGATTTTGAATTTTGGACCCGGCCCTATCTATATTTCCTGGTAAAATAGTTGGGAAACTCTCATAGGAGAAAAACCCACGTAGGGTTAGGGTTAGGCCCCCATGAACTCAGATAGAAAAATGGACATCGCCAATGGATTCGTAGCGCATCGGTATGTTTAGGAATGTGTTGAGTTTCGGAGTCCACCCCTTCTTTGTTTACTGGTAAAATATATGGGAAAATCCCCTAGGGGAAAAACCCACTTAGGATTAAGGGTAGGTCCCCATGAACTCTGAGAGAAAAATGGACATCGTCAATGGATTCTTAATGCTTCGGTATGTTTAATAAGGTGTTGTGTTTCGGAGTCCGCCCTATGTTTGCTGGTAAAATACATGGGAAAATCCCATAGGGGAAAAACCCACTTAGGGTTAAGGTTAGGTCCCTATGAAGTCAAAGAGGAAAATCGATATCGCCAATGCATTCGTAGCGTATCGATATGTTTAGGAAGATGTTGAGTTTCGGATCCCGTCCTATGTTTCCTGGTAAAATACATGGGAAAATTCCATATGGGAAACACTCACTTAGGGTTAGGGTTAGGTCCCCATGAACACGAATAGAAAGATGGACATCGTCAATGTATTTGTAGCGCATCAGTATGTTTAGGAAGGGGTTGAGTTTCGGAGTCGACCCCATCTATGTTTCCTGGCAAAGTACATGGGAAAATCCCGTAGGGGAAAAACCCAGTTATCATTAGGGTTAGGTCCCCATGAACTCGGAGAGAAAAGTGGACATCATCAATGGATTCGTAATGCTTTGGTATGCTTAGGAGGGTGTTGAGTTTTGGAGCCCGCCCTATCTATGTTTCCTGGTAAAATACATTGGAAAATCAAACGGTAGTGATAACGAATGTTTTAGAGACCAAGTGCCCAAACCGCAACCCAAAATCCACTTATTTATTGTAGAGTGACAGGGCTATATCAGCATTGTGGTGTTGTCAGGGGGGGGCATGGGGCGTGGTTCACTTGGGAGGCTGAATCAACCTTGAGCCGGTGAGAATCGAACTATGAACTGCAGGCAGCTGGCAGTCAGCAGAATTTGCCTGCAGTACTGCATTCTAACCAGTGCATCACCATGGCTCATGAATCAATGAAACCCAGTTGATATCTGTCCTTCTCTAATATTCCCAATTAAATTACCATTCTGCATTTTAGATGCTTTCCCTTTCCAGCTTTGCAATACTATGTCCTTTCTAACTCTGTTATTCTGCTAACCAAATTTCTTTAATGTCATGTTTTGCTGTTATTTAAAGTTTTGATAAGCATCTATAGGCAACAATATTCACATGAATAATGCTGAATTGCATTCATCAAGTTTCCTGCCTTTTGCAGCTTGAAAAGTATTATTGAAAAGGTTGCAATAATTTAAAAACTGTAAGGAGACTGTTAGAATTGGCTGCCACAAATTTGGCTACCCTTCCTGATGCTTCCTTCTTAATTCTTCTACCGTACTTCACTCTTCCATTGTTGGAAGACTTGAAAGGCCAAATTGGAGTCAGATCACTCTGGAGAAGGTTATTCTGCTACAGCAAGGGTGTCAAACTACTGGCCTGTGGGCCGTATGCGTCATGCCGAAACTGTGCCCACCCCAGCTCCGACAATGGGGAAAAAGTCATGTGACGAGTTTGACACCCCTGTGCTAGAGTGAAGAGAGTTGCTATATATATCTGCATAAATTCAGCAGCATACTTCTTCATTTTAATTTTAATATGTTTGAAAATGTATAAGGAAATGAAGTGATCTTTTGTGACTTTGTTTCTTCCCAAATGAAGAACTGTGATAAAGAAATACATAACTTCAGTCTCCACCTCCTACCACCTACAATCACAGATACTTTTGCTATTTATACACATGCAAGATGATGCTGTAATCATTTCCCCCCCTCTTGCCTACAGCTTGAAACTTTGCAATCCCTTTGGAGAATCCATATACTATATGTTCTAATCCTAAAATGAAAAAATATGGTTAACTGTGGCTCTTAATTAATTAATTAATTAATTTGCTTTTTATCCCATCTTTATTACTCAAAGTAGCAAATATCCATAATACTCCTTCCTCCTCCTATTCTCCCCACAACAACAATTCGGCAAGGTAGGTTAGGCTGAGAGAGACGGGGGGGGGGGAGGGAGGGAGGGAAGGAGAGAGAGAGAGAGAGAGAGAGAGAGAGAGAGAGAGAGAGAGAGAGAGAGAGAGAGAGAGACCCAAAGTCACATAGATGGCTTTCATGCCTAAGGCATGACTAAAACTCACAAACTCCTGGTTTCTAGCCTCGTGTCTTAATCACTAAATCAAATTGGCTCTTTTATTCTGTTGGGGACATTTCTAAGTGCTGACTTGATCGTTGTAATCGTCTCACCTGGTTTCTCATCTACTGCAGTAGTTATTCAACAGGTGCACAACCTGACTGTCCCCTTTGCCCCTTGGGCAGCCTTTTGAGAAATCCCTGAAAGCAGCCTTAGAGACTTTCCAGAAGCAATTTTTAATTTTACTTTATTTTAAAAAAATATCTGGTCCCTGATAAAAAGGTAATCATATGAATAATATCTATTGCATTTAAAAGTAAAGAAAATGAAATCCAATGTAATTTTAGTCCATTTAAATCCACAAACTAGGTTTTGCTATGTCACTCAGATGTCAAGCATGGTTCTCAGTTGAGAAAAAGTTGTGTAACTGTGGTATTAAACACAGCAGTTTACAATATGAAAAGTATGTCCAACAGTATGAAGTTTATCTCTGTTAGCCAGACTTACCTGAAATGGAAAATATTATATAAACATCAAGCCATATCAATATGCTTCTAAATCTTATTTACTGTATAGCTACCCCATTAGTATAGCTCACTGGTTCTCAACCTGTGGGTCGGGACCCCATTTGGGGTCGAATGACCATTTCACGGGGGTCGCCAAACAATGCAGTCTGCCATTTTTTTTTCTTTTCCTTAGCTGAGCTACTCCCTTTTATTCTATTGGCTTTTGAAAAGCCAATAGACTCTCTTGAATAGAGTCTAATTCTATTGGCTTTCAAAAGCCAATAGAAATTGTCCAGGCTATCTCTGCCCTGCTGAGCCCGCCAAAAGTCCCATTCTGCAAACGGTGCTGCACCAGTTGAGTAGTCCTCGACTTACGACCGGTTGAGTAGTCCTTGACTTATGACCGGTTGGGGGTCGCGGCATTAAAAAGGTTGAGAACCACTGGTATAGCTCTATGATACACAAAGTATTAAAATCATTCTAGATTAGGCTAATCAGACACAGTCCATGTATTATGTCCTACAAGGAGACGTAATCCATCTCAGGTCTCTGCTACTGGCCTAGACTGGATATAAACAAGAAAGTTTATATCCAGTCTAACAGGAGGACTTGCTTTGGAAGTTGTGCTGCCCTGATCCAGTTTTGGTATTCTCTGTGACATTTAAGAACAATCGTGGCAGCAAAGCCACTGAGCTGGGCCTCATTTAATGTCAGAATTCTGAAAAGCACTATCCAAGCTCTTGTCTGTAAGAGATCTGGCTTGCTTGCTTCCATAAAGTACAACTAAAGATGTCCTTGAGTTATGCTTGATTTCTGCATGTTCATACAGTTTTGGGGGAGCCACAGCAGCTTAAAACAGTGGGTTGGAAATAGAAAGCCATGGTGGAATAGATTGCCCTTAAAATGATATAACATCCTGTTAGTAGACTGGTATTTATTAATTTAAAATTAATTTGATTTAATTTTAACAATTTCCCCCAAGCACATCACAAAATGTCATTCAGGGAAGAAAAAAAGAAGACTTTGCTAGATTTGGCTGCGTCACTTTTTCAGATTCTTCCAAAGGATCATGTGCCAATGATAGAACAACCAGATCCTTTAATTAGGACCCTTTTTCTCTCCTGTCCTCTAAGCAGACCAAATAATGCTGAAGACATTTGGGGCCACTTTCTCAGAAACTCCTCAGTTTCTTCCAAATCAAAATAGGTGTCAGAAGATGACAGTGAATGCCAGATTAAACCTCAAAAGTCTCTTCACCCTCTGTGTTTTTTGCTAGTGCTGCTTCTCTGAACCAGTTTTCTTTTATTTTCTTTTTTTTTTTGGCCCAAACTGGATTTTTTTCTCCTCATGTATTTTAACTTCCAATGAGATTGATAGTAATTTTGGTGATAGAGATCATGAAAGATCAAGAAATACCAATATAACCCTGTTGGTTGCCTTTAGTCCTTTGAAAAATAGTGAAGACAAATTAGACAGTTAAGGTGATGGATCAGATCTGTAATACAAAGATGAAGCAGTGAGCATTCTACTACATCCAAGCACTAGAGTTTTTAGTGGATTAAGACTCTAAGAAAAAATAGGCTCTCTCTGAAGCAATATTAAAAATGCTTTCCCTCAGGGCCCCTTTAACTTTTGATGAATTGCTATTTAACTATCAGATAGAAGTAGAATTATAGATATGGCCGCTCCCAACACAACAGTTTCTTAAGAACAGAACAAGGAGGAAGTTTGACTTTTCAGAGAGTTCAGGGGAAAAAAGGCTACGAAGATAGCCTTGTACAAGTCCAAGAAGTCACAGTATCTGAAAGTTATCATGTCCTCTGAGAATTATGCACGATATAATTTATATGAAGAAGTCTCAGATTTGGGCAATTTATCATCTTTTATATTAAAAATAACCTTCTGGACTTGGATTCTTTTTTTCTTTACTCCTATTACAATATGACAGGGGATACTAAAGGCCCAGTAGGTCACAAAGTATTATGCTTAGATTGCTTTTAGCTTGGTTGGTCACAAGCTCTGTAAACCAGTTGGGGAACCACTTCCAGTGTGTTGTAAAGCAACTTTCCCTTTTTCAAAATGGCCTTTCAATGGGTCTCATAATCAAAATAGTCCCTTTTGTGTGTGTGGGGAGGGGCAAAATAAAGAGGCTGCCCTTGAAAGAACTTTGAAAGAGAATTTTCTATTTGTTAAAGCACGAACCGTTGCCCTTTTTCTTGGCCACATTTCTCTGTATGTCAAATGAGGGGTGAATTAATCCAGAAGAAAGAATGGCTGGCTCATTTGAACATTTCCTCTAGTATAGATGGGTGGATGAAATGTCTTTAAATTTCATTGTAACTTTTGACACAAGTTCTCGCAGGCAAAGCAGATAAATGTTTAATGAGTGGAGCCCTTGGTCTGGGGAATTGTTGGCATCCCAAGTCTGAAAATGTTGTGTATTGTAGGGACTGAGGTCATGTAAAGTTCGTGTGCAGCAAACTGCCTTGGTTCAAATGCATGATCTCACCCCGTTCATATCGCCATGGTGATGTAGGGAAATACCCCAGGCTGGTACATGATTTCACCTGGTTCACATGATCTCACCTCATTCACACCAACAGGATGTAGCAGAAAACTGCCCCTGGTTGGTGCCCCTGGCTGAGATATTCTTAAGGATTGACAAGGAGAATCTACCAATAAAAATGCCATTGCTATGCTGTTGTTATATTACTTTATACTGCTTGGAAAACTGTATAAGAGAATAAACACTGTGAAAGCAGTAAAATCATTTCTGCACCCTGCAATGTCTGGTCTCTGATTCCGTCAGTTTATTAGTCATTACTGTCACATTTCAAATTAAAACTAAAAGAAAGCAGAGAGCTGAAGTCGGACTCTCTGGCTGCAGTAAGATTGTATTTTTAAATGAGAAGCAGTGAAGAAATATTTGGAGTGGAGAGAGAAAAGAGCAGTACATTAATATCTCTTTAGCTTTGTCAGTATGCTGCAAGCATTTATCTTTCCTTATGCTCCTGTGTCTCTTGGTCTTTATCTGTTTTCACACATGCACTTTCCTGTTGCGCCACTTCTCTCCTAATTATTTAATATTTTGATTGAGTGCTGATTAGTAATATTAGCAAACTTTGCTTGTCAACAAGCCTGGAAGTGAACAGACTTTCGGATTTAGTTCAGCTACCTTGGCATTTCTATTGTAAACAAACAGTTGGTCTCATGCATATATAAAAACCACTTAAAAGGACCTGGACTCTTAGGATGTGAAAGCCAAGATCTGGAGCTGTCAGAGTAAGGATAGGCAACATAGAGCTTTTCAAACTTGTCAGCTTTAAGATGCGTGAACTTCCATTCCCAGAATTCTCCATCCAACATGCTTGCTGGGGAATTCTGAGAGTTGAAGTCCACACATTTTAAAATTGACAAATTTGAAAAACACTGCTCTAGAGCCAATGAATGTTGGGACAACATTTACATTTGCATGTAAAAAGGCAGTCCATATTCTGCAACTTAGACATCTTTAATTCTGATGCTTATCTGGTTGAGTGAAAGTCACAGCAATGAATCTATGTAAGTCACGCAATAAACCATTTTTGAACATGTTTTAAAATTCCAAGGGAAAGGCTGAGACATGTTTTAGTTAGTGTCAATATTTTTATCACAAAGAAAGTAACAATAGAGTCAGAGAAGTAGGGTATGTGTCAGCATGTCAGAACTGAACTACATATGACTGTAGTTGTCGGGCAGAGAATGATAAATAAGAATAAGCTGAGGATCACAGTTTCCATTTTGGAAGAATGAACGGCCGCTCCCAAAGGGCAGTCACTATTTAGCCAGATACCTCAAGTTTTGGACTTAGGGATACACTGCACAGGGAGGTTGTTGGTTCTTGGTATAAGTCTTGATAATATATATTCTAAGATTTAATGACAGCCACATGCTGCCCCTTGTCATACTTTCTCTCTCTCTTGGTATATTTCTAATCTATTGGATTGGATAATCAAGGGACAAAATAGAAATAATAGTAACATATAATAACAATAATAATATATCAGCAATATAGGTGATAGTTTGAATATATGAAAACATTTATAGGTTTTGAAATATTCCATAATACCTCTTCTTGTTACAACGTATGTCCACTGGCCAGCAAATATTTTTGATTTTTAACTACAATATAGAATAGATTTGGAAGGGACTTTGGAGGTCTTCTAGTCCAGCCCCCTGCTCAAGCAGGAGAACCTATACCTTTCAGACAACTGACTGTCCAGTTTCTTCTTAAAAACCTCTAGTGATGGAGTGCCCATGATTTCTGAAGGCAAGCTGTTCCACTGGTTAATTGTCCTCATTGTTAGGAAGTTTTCTTCTTAATTCCAGGTTGCTTCTCTCTTTGGTCAGTTTCCAACTATTGTTTCTTGTCCTGCCCTCTGGTGCTTTGGGGAATATTTTGACCCCCTCTTCTTTGTGGCAGCCCCTCAAATACTGGAATACTGCTATCGTGTCACCTCTGTTTCTTCTTTTCTTTAGACTAGCCAAACCCAAGTCCTGAAATTGTTCTTCATATGTTTTAGTCTCCAGGCCTTTGATCATTTTAGTTGCTCTTCTCTGAATATTTTCTAAAGTCTCAACATCTTTTTTGTAGTATGGTGACCAAAATTGGTTGCAGTATTCCAATTGTGGTCTTACTAGGGTTTTATAAAGCGGTACTAATACTTCACATGATCTTGATTCTATTTATAGAACCCAGGATTGTATTAGCTTTGGCTACTGCTGCACACTGCTGGCTCAAAGTCAAGTGATCGTCCACTAGGACTCCAAAATCCCTCTGAGAGTTGCTGTTTTTGAGCCAGGTCTCGCCTAATCTGTACTTACACCTTTGACTTTTCCTGCCTAAATGTAAAACTTTGCTTTTCTCCACGTTAAAATTCATTTTGCTGGTTAGGGCCCATTGTTCAAGTTTGTCAAGATCTTTTTGGATCCTGAGCTTGTCTTCTGAGGTGTTGGCTATCCTGCCAGTTTAGTATCATCTGCAAATTTGATGAGTTCCCCTTCTATTCCCTCATCTAAGTCACTTATGAAGATATTAAAGAGTACTGGGTCTAAGACGGAGCCTTGTGGTACCCCACTGTTTACATCTCTCCATGTGGATGTAGTGCCATTGAGGACTACTCGGTGAATACGGTTTGTCAGCCAGCTACAGATTCATCTGGTGGTGATGTTGTCTATCCCACCTTTTTTAGCTTACTGAGCAGCAGGTTGTGGTCTACATTGTCAAATACCTTACTGAAATCTAAGTATATGTCTAAAGTATTTTGCTGGTCTACTAATTTAGTCACTTTATCAAAGAATGAAATAAGATTGGTTTGGCATGATCTGTTTTTAACAAACCCAAGCTGGCTACTAGTTACAACTTTGTTTGCTTCTAGTTGTTCGCAGATCTGTTTTTTGATTATCTTTTCCAGGATCTTCCCAGGTATTGATGTTAAACTAATTGGTCTGTAGTTTCCTGACTCTGATTTTTTTTTTTTTTACTTTCTTGAAGATGGGAACCACATCAGCCCTTTTCTAATCCTCAGGTACTTCCCCGGTACTCCAGGATTTTTGAAAGATATATGAACACGTGAATTCAGATCTGTGAAAAATGTTCTAATTCTCACTCTTGATGACTGCTAGATATTTCTTAAAAAGTAATTTATATGATCAACAGTCTCATTTTGGTTGCATCTATTATTCAGAAAACATTATACAAATCAGTGTCATATTTCTTTCCTATTTATCCAATACAGAGAACATGATCTTCTTTGATGAAAAACCCACAGTTATTTCATTTGTAACTAGACCTTTAATATTTCTGTTGAGTCCAGTAATCCAAGATGAAAGGAAAAGAGAGGTATGGTGTGTGTGTGTGTGTGTGTGTGTGTGTAGCAAATTAGATTTGATCTATGGGAGGAGTAGGAACTATTTTTTTCAGAAAGCTGTTCAAGAGGTTCTAGTTGAATAAAGGTAAAGGTTTCCCCTGTCCAATTGTGTCTGACATTAGGGGGCAGTGCTCATCTCTGTTTCCTAGCCAAGCCAATGTTGTGCGAAGACATTTGTGTGATCATGTGGCTAGCCAAAGTGCACAGAGCGCTCTTACCTGCCCACTGAAGTGGTACCTATTTATCTACCTGCATTTGCATGCTTTAGAACTGTTAGGTGGACAGGAGCTGGAGAAAGTAACAGGAGCTCACCCTGCAGTTGAGCATTTGAGTCTTGAACCCAGACTGTCAGTTTTCCAGCTGACAAGCTCAGTGTCTTTAACCACTGAACTATCGCGCTCCCTTCTACTTGAATACATTTACTCAAAACCTCAATATAGTAAATGATCATTAAATATGAAACAAAATTAAAACAAAAACATCAAAGAAATCTGCTTTTGGCTTGGTGAAATCTTGTTTTTATCCATTAAGAAAAGCAGATATATTGGTTACGTTGTTTTGCTTCAACAATACATGCAGACGGGACGAAGACAATTGTCTTTTCCAGATGCCCACTTTACCTGACCATAAATACAATTATGTGGGATCCAGATGCCTTCTTTAAGGAAACATTTCTCTTTCAGCAATATCACTTACTTTTCCAGTAACAAAATCTGTGTATTGTTATGGAGATATACATGCCCAGATATTTTATGGGGAGATGGAAGAAAATGTGTTTTTTAATATGTCTGTTAAAAATTGCAGCAGCCTAACGTCGCTGTATATAGATGTCACAAACATAAAAGTCCCATTCAAACCTTCTTCCAATTTTCCATTTGGTATATACAGTATGTGTGCCTGCAATGGACATCCTCAGGTTCTCCTGAACACAGAGAGAAGCCTCCATACAGCAGCAAACATGCATTAGGAACTCTAATTGTGCAAAGGGGTGTAGTCTTATCCAAGGAAATAAATAAATAAATAAATAATTTAGACCAGCCCAGTCATTAACTCTGGGTGGTTCAACTCACCCTGTAAACTTTCATTCAGAAAGGTCAGGGATTTAAAGGAAGGCCATTGCATTTGAGGATCTTCAGATTTATGTGCAGATGTAGGTATGCATATATGTATTTCCCGCCTTTATTATTTTTACAAATAATTCAAGACAGTGAACACACACATCTTGTGAGGTGGATTGGGCTGAAAGAGAGTGACTGGCCTAAGGCCACTCAGCTGGCTTTCACGGCTAAAGTGGGACTTGAACCCATGGTCACATGCTTTCTAGCCTGATGCCTTAATCATTAGACCAAACAGTGTAAGTTTTGACTCTGTTCAAGAAGAAAGTATGAAAGGTTCTGAATTATTTCTGCATGATTGACTTGGCTTTCCCATTCTGGGAATTTGAGTTATATGAGTAGGGAAATCTACCCAAACCTGTGTTGATGTTGATAGGAGGCAAAAGTCTAAGAAGCCAATGGGATGACTTCCTGTATTTCTGTAGTCCAATGAAAATCAATTTTTGTTTTAGATGCCAGAGAAATTGTCCAAATAAATTCTTACCAAGGTATTTTAAAATGATGTGTGTGTGCTTCTGGTATTTAAATCTTAATTTGGGATTATTCTTATAGTAACTTTTAACTACATATTGACATACAAATAATAAACATTTAAAAATACAATTCTGATGATTAGTGCCGGCAGAATTCAAGGTCCTTTTCATTTTTTATTTTGAGAGAGAAGAAATAAAATAAACCGAGGTGAGTGTAGCAAATTAATTTGTTAAACACATTTATTGAATTGTTAACAATAACCAAACACAGTGTATGACCTTTGTAAAACAAGAAACAGAAAAATGGATTAATTCCAGTCTTGGCAGTTCCTACTACAGGTATGTGATGAGGGGGAAAATATTTCAATTTCCTTTATATTCTTCAGTGATCTATTTACAATACTAATCTTGGCATCTGTCCATTATTAAGCAAATGGAAAGATTATGATCCAGAAATAAATCTCCCTTACTATCTCCCTAGTTCTGCTTTGCCAGTAACCAATAATGAGGGGGATATGACAGCTTTCCAAGGATTATTTGGCACACAGAACACAAATCCACTTGGATGGCAGCAGCAAACCACCTTTTTAATGGAGTTATGATGGGAAAGCGAAGAAGGGAGAAGGGGAACAGAGGAAGAATTCATATATACAAAGTCTGAACAGTCTTTTTCATTGTGGGCAATAGTAGTTTCAGGAAAACAGTATCAAAATTGTAATCATGGTAATGGCAGATATTGTCTTTTTTTTTTTTCTTATGACTGATCCATATGAATACATTTCATTGAGCTGAATTTCCAACTTGGCATCCTTTTCTTTTGAGTGTGGCTCCATGAAGTACAAAGACCGAGGACTGAATGGGATTGGGGCATTCTGTAGTATATCAATTCACAGTAGTAGCATTCCATTGAGGTGAAAACTTCTTCCCATGTATGTCTTAATTATTTCAGGAGCCATTCATTTACTGAAAGGGGGAAAAAAAAACAATAACCATGGAAAAATTTCCACAATGACACCCTCCCTCCTTTATTTTTTTTCTTTCTACAACCACAAAGATTTAAAGATCACTCAAATATCTGAAAGATAGATTGTGGGATCAGCTACTTAGGATAAACCAAATAAATAATGTGTAAATAAATAAATCTTAAAAGGAAAATATTATACAATTTCTAGTGCTTTTTCCAGCATTTGAAATGTTGGTATGTCTCTCTGTGGATGGGAGAGTGGGGACAATGAGATAATGAGGTTATTATAGATTCTGATGTCCTGCTAGTAGGATAAATCAAGCCTTGCGTTGAAATCAAGGTTTGGAGCCAGAACTTGCAAGAAGTGAATATATTTCAAAAAAGAAGTTAAACATGGGTTCTTGCAGAGGGAAGAAAGTTTTCAGGTTTAGTGAACGAGAATGAATATTTCATAATTGTTCACAATATCTCAAAATGTGTCACTTGCTTTACATTCAATCAGATTATTAATCCATCTAACTCAAGTGATGATGAATCTATGATACATGTGTCAAAGGTGACACGATACGACATTTTGGGTGACACATCAGTATTTACATGCAAGCAGAGTCGAATTAGGTATTTTTTGAATTTTGGACATGCCAAGCCCAAAAGATTCATCATCATTGATCTAACTTGATATTAGTTATACTAGTGTCTGGGCAGTGGCTAAATCTGGGATTTTCTACATAAAAAACATGGCCTCTTCTACTGAACTGTAGCCCCTTGCAAGCACTTCTTGTTAGGAAAGTGGCTTCCATGAAAACAGATGTATTCAGGTTTGTCTTCCCATACACCACTCTGTTGTGTATACCTTTGCAAGATATAATCATTATTATTTTGTCCTAACAAGCCTTTCTTGATGCATGTCAGACATAATGGACTTAGCTACTGCTAGTTATGGGAGTTCAGGTCTAATATCCCTGGAAGATATTGTACAGGGAAGACTGGTTTAATTTAGAACAGTGTTTTTCAAACTTGGCAACTTTAAGAAGTGTGGACTTCAACTCCCAGAATTCCCCAGCCAGCATGGAGAATTCTGGGACCTGAAGTCCTACACATCTTAAAGAAACCAGATTTGAAAAACACTGTATTAGAAAATTCATCAGGGAAGGGAATGTTACTGGCATTCTAAAATAAAACAGAAACAGTTGTTTTAGAATGAATTGTGCTTCTAATTTCCTGGCTTCCAATATTTTCTTTTAAACAAAAATCTCTTACTAAAAAAGCAAAACCAAACAAAACTACCATACATCTTCTTTCTCCTCCTTGATCACCAAATAAGTTATGCAAATCTGGGAAAGGTAACAATTAAAGCTGTGAACTCTTGCTTGCATTTGTTCTTCAACCTTAAAACCAGCGACTCTGGGTTTTGTTGCATATAAATGATTCCACTGTTTTGAAACAGAATCAATCTGGTTATCCCGGTTCATGTTATGCAGTATCCTTCAGCTGGGTAATTGTCTCTATAGTGTCTTTAGATTTTTCATGCATATTTATTTTCAGCTCCAACCTCTGGTCCAGCTCCTTTCATTCATACTCAGTAGCCAGAACACCAGCTATCACTATGCCAGACATGTATTTTGCCCCTTCAGTAAGCCTTATTTTTCTGAAGGTTTACAGAAGCCTCCTTAGAAGATTGAAAGAGCTGTCTTTTGTAATGGCAAAACATATATTTTGTACATCAAAAAAATTCCAAATTTTAATCCTAGCATTTCCACTTACTCACCAGGAAGCAGATGTCTGAAAGATCCTTCTCTGAGTCTCTGAAGAGAGGTTATCAAAGTAGAAAATATTGGGCCTGACAAAGAAACAATTTAACCTGGAATACAATAAATCAAACCTTCCTAATCTGACATTGTAAGACAAAGGGGATTCCAAAACGGAAAACATTACCTTGAAATGAATATAATGTTTGTAGCATTACCTCTATACTGTAGTTTCTGTGCTCTATTGTTTGGGCAATCTTTCCCTTGTAAACTAAAGTTGATGTTTGTTCGGATACATCGATTGTTGAGAGGCTGGACTGGTCTGAAGTTATCACTCATACTCAGAAAAATCTGTGAAGGCTGATTCTGGCTTAGTAACCGTAATGAATGCATCTGCATTAATATAAAAAGTGAAGACAGATATTAATCTTAATATCTGAGAGGAAAACATGGGTTGCTAATTTGGGTAATGTTTAATAGCTTTTTGTTGACTAGGACTGGATGATGATGTTATAAAGGTTTTGGTTATTTGACGAGAGACGATAGGGATATTTGTTTAAATAGAAAAGATAAGAGGGAGGGTTCAAACTGGTTTATTAGATATTTACAATACAGGTAGTCCTTGACTTACAACAGTTTATTTAGTGACTGTTCAAAGTTACAACAGCACTGAAAAAAGTGACTTATGATCATTTTTCAAACTTATGACCGTTGCAGCATCCCTGTGATCACGTGATCAAAAGTCAGATGCTTGGCAACCGACTCATGTTTATGAGGGTGGCACATGTCCCTGGGTCATGTGATCCCCTTTTGTGACCTTCTGACAAGCAAAGTCAATGGGGAAGCCAGATTCACTTAACAATTGTGTTACTAACTGCACAACTTCAGTGATTCACTTAACAACTATGGCTAGAAAAAGAGACAGGATCAGAAAAAGGAAAGGAGGCAAAGGTGTCAGGAATACAAGCTAATTTGAGGGCTAATCCACATGGAACTCCATTTCCATCTGCCCTGTTTGCCATCGTTCGCTCCCAAGAGACTAAAATGGATGTTCTGAAACTTGAGCTGACCACGAACAAGGAGTGTATATTGGAGGTGGTATATGCAATGAAATTTCATTTTATATAATAATAATAATAATAATAATAATAATAATAATAATAATAATAATAAAATAGACAAGAAAGAACTGGAGAAGATAACAAAATACAAAGACCTACAAATAGAAATAGAAAGACTGTGGCAAAAGCAAGCAAGGGTATTACCAATGGTAATAGGTGCCTTGGATGCAATCCCAAAACAACTGGAGCACCACTTGAACACCATTGGCATTGACAAATTCGCCATTAGTCAATGCCAAAAGGCGGCCTTACTAGGAACTGCTTCCATCCTGCGACGATATCTGTAATACCATCAAACATCCACATCTGCCTATCCTGGGTCCTTGGTAAGGACTCGATAGGTAGACAAAAATGCCAAATCCAGTCTGAACATCTGGCTGACTGTGCAATGATCCTTAATAATAATAATAAAGATGCCCCACGAAAATAACATTAAGAGTCTGGATAAGGAAGAGTACTACAAATACTTGGGTATCCTTCAAGCTGACAACATCAAGCACACTGAAGTCAAGAAAAAGATTAGAGGTGAATACATCAAGAGAGTGAAGAAGATCTTAAAGTCCAAACTCAATGGAGGAAATACCATAAAGGCAATCAACACCTGGGCAATCCCAGTCATTAGGTACACAACTGGAATAGTGGACTGGATTCAAGCAGAACTAAAAGCAATGGATAGGCAGACCAGAAAAATAATGACAATGAATCATGCCCTTCATCCACGCAGTGACATTGATAGACTTTATCTACCAAGGCAAATAGGTGGGCGTGGAAGGCTACAAGTACATCAGATGGTTGAAGAAGAAAAAATGGCTTTGGAAGAATATCTGAAGAACAATGATGAAGATGCACTGAAATTAGTATATCAGGAAGGCTTACTGACTACTGGAGAGACCAAACTGGCCTACAAGAAAGACCAATGAAGAACAGAATAGAGGCATGGGAAGACAAAGCACTACATGGCCAATACATGAAAAAAAATAGCTGGGAAAGCAGATAATAATAAACCTGGCAATGGCTAAGAGCAGAAAATTGAAGAAAGAGACCGAGGGACTAATTCTGGCTGCACAAGACCAAGCCTTAAGGACAAATGCATACAAAGTCAAAATTGAGAAGACAGCAACAGACAGTAAGTGCCGCCTATGCAAGAAGCTGAAGAAACAGTGGACCACTTGGTAAGCTGTTGCAAGAAGATTGCACAGACTGACTACAAGCAGCGGCATGACAAAGTAGCAACAATGGTGCATTGGAAGATCTGCAAAAATATCATTTGCCTGTAAGCAAAAACTGGTGGGATCATAAAATAGAGAAAGTCATAGAAAATGATAAAATTAAACTGCTCTGGGACTTCAGAATTCAAACAGACAAGCACCTGCAACATAACACCCCAGACTTAACAATTGTCGATAAGAAAGACAAAAAAGTCTGGATAGTGGACGTGGCAGTGCCTGGAGACAGCAGAATAGATGAGAAAGAAGTGGAGAAGATAACAAAATACAAAGACCTACAAATAGAAATAGAAAGACTGTGGCAAAAGCAAGCAAGGGTAGTACCAATAGTCATAGGCTCCTTGGGTGCAATCCCAGAACAACTGGAGCACCACTTGAACACCATTGGCATTGACAAATTCGCTATTAGTCAATTGCAAAAGGCGGCCTTATTAGGAACTGCTTCCATCCTGCGACGATATCTGTAATACCATCAAACATCCACATCTGCCTATCCCAGGTCCTGGGTAAGGACTCGATAGGTAGACAAAATGCCAAATCCAGTCTGAACATCTGGCTGACTGCGCGAGGATCGATAATAATAATAATAATAATAATAATAATAATAATAATAATAATAATAATAATAATAAGAAGAAGAAGAAGAAGAAGAAGAAGAAGAAAGGAAACCGCCCCAATAGCAGAGGAACAAAAGATCAACTCCTAATAGACAAAATGATCTTGGAAAACTGCAAGAGAAGGAAGACCAACCTGAATGTGGCCTGGATTGACTACAAAAAGGCATTTGACTCTCTGCCACATGATTGGATAATAAAGTGCCTAGAAATAACAGGAGTCAGTAGAAACATCAGAAAATTTGTGCAAAGATCGAAGGCACAATGGAAGACACAGTTGCAGATCAATGGTGAGAGACTGGGAGAGGTTAATATCAAGAGAGGAATATTTCAAGGAGATTCATTGTCACCATTACTATTTGTTATTGCGCTGTTTCCTCTGTCAACAATATTGAATAACTCAGGACATGGCTGAGTTATCAATCATCAAAAACATCTACCAGACTATCCCATCTCCTTTACATGGATGATCTGAAGCTGTATGGAAAAACATCATCTGAAATAGAATCGCTGCCCAACACTGTCTGTATATATAGCCAAGATATTGTAATGGAGTTTGGCTTGGACAAATGTGCCACACTTACTATCAAACAAGGAAAAGTAGTGAAAACTGAAGGACTCAAGATGCCCTACGAAAATAACATTAAGAGTCTGGATGAGGAAGATTACTACAAATACTTGGGCATCCTTCAATAAGTAGTAGTAGTAGTAGTAGTAGTAGTAGTAGTAGTAGTAGTAGTAGTAGTAGTTGGAAGGGACCTTGGATGTCATCTTCTAGTCTGACCCCTTGCTCAGGCAGGAAACCCTATACCATTTCAGACAAATGGCTGTCCAGTCTCTTCTTAAAAACTTCCAGTGTTGGAGCATTTACCGCCTTTGGAGGCAGGTTATTCCACTGGTTAATTGTTCTGTCAGGAAGTTTCTCCTTAGTTCTAGATTGCTTCTCTCCTTGATTAGTTTCCATCCATTGCTTCTTGTCCTGCCTTCAGGTGCTTTGGAGAGTAGCTTGACTCCCTCTTCTATGTGGCAGCCCCTGAGATATTGGATCACTGCTATCATGTCCCCCCTTGTCCTTCTCTTCATTAAACTAGACATACCCAATTCCAGCAACTCTCTTTTGAGTTGAGAGTTCATTCACATAGTTTTCTTTCCACCTATGGAAGTGATCTGCTACCATATTTTTCAGAATGTATTTTTTTTTAAATACCCCAGTCTGTCCTATGACCTTATTTTCTTGTGGTCTCTCATACTTCAGAATGAGTGAATATAGGATTGCAACTCAAATCAATATAAGGCATAGATTAGTATTATCCCAGTGTAATTCATTAGTAGAAAGGGACAAAATAGTGACTCATTTCCCTTTTTTTCAGATATAATGACCTTGAATACATGATAAAAGACTCATTTTTATAAAAGGAAGAGTGAAGCTGTTTGTGGAATACTGTTGCATTTGAATTAGAGGAGAGATGGAGAAGCTCTTCTCCTAAGTAGGACTGTAATGTTTAAGGCTGAGATAAACTGAAATGGTTTGTCTCATTTTATAGGCAGTGATGGGAGAAGTTGAAATAATCTCACTATGATGGAAAAGCAAGCATTTTCCTTCTGTCAACTTTTCAAAGTTCCACTTGTAAACCTTTTTTTTCTTTTCACATTCTTTTCTTACTACTAAATATAATAATTGTGTTCAAACTGCCATTATTTCTTCTGCCTCTTAGAAGACTTTTTGACTTCATTTTCTTTATTTAAAAGAAAAACAAAAACATTAGTACTTAAGTGTTGAACCTTCCATTGCACATTTAGCCCTCTGAGGCCAACATTTTGCCTTCTCTTTGAAAATAGTTAAACCCTTTACACCCATTCTTTCCTTCCATATTAGGTGGAGAACAGTGATAATAACCTTTGAAAATGGGAAGATTCTTTTTAACTTTTCTATTGGAGGCTGCCTAATTTACTCTGGTTTTCCAGAAAAATAAGCACACATTTCTGAAGGCACAGCAATTATAAGAAGAATTCATTATTTCCAAAGTAATGTATCATAGCCAATAAAGATTTTCATTTTACCTGCATTCTTGATATGTAGACAGGTTTGTTCATTAGTATCCAACTTGCTGTTTCATAGCAGGGTGGAATTGTCATGGACCCATCATATGTAATGAAACTAGAGGTTTCAGGATAAAGTTCTTCAATATTAAGTCCCTGCAGTAAGTATGCATCATCTAGGGAATAAATTATGGTAAAATTATGAAAACAGAGCATTCATATTTGATTCAAATCATCAACTATCAGAGTTTAACTGGCAATTAAATGGACCTAAATCAGGAAAATGTTTGAATTGTTATTCTGCCAACATTTATATATTGGAGCAGGTTAAGCTGTCTCTATGAGTGGGCAATCTGCAGCTGCAAATCCTGGTTTCTTTCCCATATCCCAGAGAGCTCTTCTACACATGACCCAAAAAATGATATTGTAATTTGCTTGCCATTTCAAGGTGTGCCACGCAGTGTGATGTAGCGGACCATAGTTTACAAAACAAGAAAAGTCCAAAGGCCTTTCCTAAAACTTGGGGGGGGGGAGGAATCCCAGTATGGTCCAGTTGCATAATCACCTTAGTACAGTACTTTATGGGCTGTATTGTATGTTCTACACTGGTTACCAGTTCAGTTCCAAATACAATTTAAAGTGCATCAAGGGTACCTAAAGAACTATTTTCCCCAATTGGACATGGCCCAGTCTGTTAGATCAAGTAAGCAATAGGAATAGCACTTAGACTTATATACCACTTCACAGTGCTTTTCAGCCCTCTCTAAGCGGTTTAAAGTCAACATATTGCCCCCAACAATCTGGATCCACATTTTACCAACCTCAGAAGGAGGTTGAGTCAACCTTGAGCTGGCAGCCGGCAGTCAGCAGAGGTAGCCTGCAGTACTGCATTCTAGCCACTGTGCCACCACAGCTTCATAGTAAAGAAGGAGTTCATGTTGTTCCACATTTTTGGGAAGTCAGCTAAAGATGAAAGTTGCTGTTCAGGCTGATCAGGTTGGCCCCCAGCCTGGTAAGTTTTTTAAAGAGGCAATTAAAAATGGAGCTTTTTTTTTGAAGAACCTTTCAGTAACACTTTTGGACTATCTCATTATTATTTTCTTCTTCTACTTTGGTTGTGCGTTTGTAATTTGGATTGTACGTTGTTTTAATTCTGTTGTTCTCTTTATTGTGGCAGCAGTAACCTCAAGAGTCACAAGACTGTGGCAGGATTAAAAAAAATCAAATATGAGTAAATATGGTTTAGATGGGTTTATGTCATGGTGATCGTTTGCTGTTTTCAGAAAGGGATGATAATACTCCAGCTAAAGCTGTAAGCGGACAATCTTGAAATTGCTGCAGCCACCTCTCAGTGCTTTATGTGTGAATGTGGGAAATCAGAGTGGTGGCTAAGGATGCAAACTAGTCAGCCTTGAATAGTTTCTTGGTATGCTATGTTGAAGATACTTTCAGCCCATTCCTGCCCCAGTCTGTCACTTTTAAAAAAATTCTAAGTCTGAAATGCATAAGTTCTTTTCATTTTTGAGCATTTTCCTCATGTACACTTTCTTACCACCGGTATTATATAATATGGAAGACCTCTTTTTTCATGTCTATATTTTCTGCATACATTTTCCTTCTATTCAGTAGTATTGTATGTAAGGGCTAGCAGATCTAGGCTGCAAAAATCAGCCAATTGTAACAAGACAAGAAAGAGTTAACTTATTTTTTTGGGTATCTTTTTCTGCCCTCCAGTATGACTATCTGGATTTCTGAAGTGCAGTTATGGTAGCCCTATGATTGTCTGCCATTATGTCTGTTTGATATCTATCTATCTATCTATCTATCTATCTATCTATCTATCTATCTATCTATCTATCTATCTATCTATCACCAACTAATCTTCTTCTATCTATTTTATTACAACTTTCATCACATTTGGAGGGGAGATGTGTATTGGTGTTTCCGTTCATATACAGATCCCACCATTTTTGCCAGCATTGTAGGAAGAGGATTCCTTGGCAATACCTAGGGAGGCACAGCAGGTGTTAGCTTGAGCAGACTCTAACAGGGCAGCTAGAAGCTGGAAACTGCTGAAGCATGTGGATGCTAGGCCTTTTCTCTAGCATTGGCTTATGTTTTCCTCATGTATTTTGGTTCAGCTGTAGTTCCCATCAAGAGCCACTCTGGGCTAGAAACTAGGAGACTGTGAGTTCTAGTTCTGCCTTGGACACAAAGTCAACTTGGGCCAGTCCCTCTCTGTCAGTCCAAGGAAGGACGCAAGAACAAACCAATTCTGAAAACAATGCCAAGAAAAGTGCAGGGACTTATCCAGGCAGTCACCAGGAGTCAACATTGACTCAAAGGCACACATTAAAAAAAAAAAAAAACATTGATCCATGTTTGTATCAGCATGGCCTGTTTGTGGGAGTTAGAGTTTTACCTAGACAGCACCAGCTTTGAGAAGATGCTGTAAACTAAATCAAATGCCCAAACAAACCCTAGGATTATTTTAATTTCCAGTGCAAGGTATAATTTAGCTACTGAAACAGGATTGAGTTTACACTGTAATTCAGTTGCATTTTGCAGTAATTGCATGTAACATCCTACTTTGGAAATGGATACTATCTTCTGCTAGGAGGGGAGAAGCAGGGCTTAATTAACCATTATAATTTTTGACCATTCTGTCTTGGAAAGGCCAAGACTGTTTAGATTTAATTAACCTTGCATTTCAGGAAAAAAGAAGGTTTTACATTGTTAAGGTTAATGTATGATAATAAAGCTACTCAGTGAAGCCTAATGCCCTTCGTGCACACAGTGGGGTGTGTGCGTAGAAATCACTGAGCATTCCCTTGGCTCAGGCCAATGGGAAAATATGCTTTTAAAGGAACAACTGGGTTTCCAGCTCCTCCTCTTTAAATCAGACATTTCCTTCCTTGCTAATGAATGAGCCATCCCCTTTGTAGAGGATGTCAGGATGCAAATGTTATCTACTCAGTTTGTAATTAGGAAGAGATTGAATTCTTAAAAATCTACTGGCCCATTTCAAAGAGCTTTGCAGGCTATTTTTGTGGCACTGTGCATCACACCAATCTCAACATGACAGGGTTTTTTTTCCCCTTTCTCTTAGAGATCTAATTGACATGTCCTCATGACATTGGCTTTAAGATGCCTTGCTACCCATTCTTGAAACAGGTATTTTAATGACACAAAGGATCGCTCATAATTATCTCCCTGGCCATTTGGGCTTGGGCAGGTGAAAGCAGGCACACAGTATGATGTCTGACTGGTACTTGGCAAAAGTCTATTTGGGCATTACACACACTCCTTATCTACATGGGCCTATGGTCTGGGGTAACATTGTAAGATATATGAGGAAAAAGTGTCCCAACTAATAGGCAGCACATGTGACAGAATGATGTTGCATCGATAAAGTGTAAGAGAGATGTACAAGTGTGCAAGAAAGCTGAGTGAGAAGGTAAGCAATTGACTGACACAGGTGAGTGAGAACAAGTGAGGAGTGATAATGTGTGGATGATCTGAATGGTGGACAGGGGCTTCCCAGTAAGCAGGAAGAGCATGAGGTGTCACTCACACTACAAATTTAGATCTGACATCTGGCTAAAAGTATGGGTATAGTCATTTGGTAACACTTGCATTGCTCTTGGCCTTCTCAGAAGGGAAGACTTGCTCTGTATATAGCATAAGCAGTATATTATGTACAAAAAAAATCAAATTGGAATGAAAGTTCTGGTAAAAAAACAGAAAGAAGTTACAGGAAAGGGGGTGGGGAGTAATTACATTAGCAATAATCAGCTTAGTTCCTATCCGCATTCCCTCTAATTTTATTCTCATTCTTTAGTAGGACTTTCATCCCAACATGATTTTTTTTTACAATATATTCTTCCCATGCTATATAGCAGGGGTCTTCAAACTTGGCCCTTTTATGACTTGTGGACTTCAACTCCCAGAATTCCTCAGCCAGCGTGCCTGGCTGAGGAATTCTGGGAGTTGAAGTCCACAAGTCATAAAAGGGCCAAGTTTGAAGACCCCTGCTATATAGAAAGGATTTTGTTTGTCAAAAGGCTCTCTGTCACTTCACTTTTCCTTCATGATGTACTCCATTGTAATGTACTGTTTATATACAGTAACAGGCAGCCATAACAAGATGTATGGAAATCAGAAAGTGTAACAATTTTGCGTTATACGGGAAAAGTCTTTGGGCCTCCTCAAACCTGTTGCTAATCATTTCCCAGAATGCCAGAAGTATTCTGATTTTGCAATAATCCTTAAGAGTAAAAGCTAATAAATAAGAGGACAAGAAAAATGTGATCAGAAGGAATTACATGAGGATCTTTCTGCTTTTAATCTAACAAAATAAACATTTACTAATATTCATATGGATATCATATGCAGCTTAAGACTACAGGCTATGCTTTCTTTATATCTAGCAAGTACAGCTTGCTTCACCACATACAACCACTACTTGGTTATGAGAACAAAAGAGAGACTACTTAATTTCTTTGAGGAAAGGCAGGGCAGGTTAGAACAGGTTAAAAGAATGAACATTTCTTATATTGCTTAAGAGCAGCACTGTGGGAGGCAGACAGAAGGCGCACCCAGGAGCTAAATTTGCGTGATAACCTAAGAAGAAGACCCAGTCAGGGCCAAACATATAATGGACTGATCCCAAATGCAACAGGAAATCTTCATACACTTCCTTGTCCTCAAAGAGCCAATTGCCATCCTGAACAAAGTAAGAAACACTGATTTACCTTTCTGGTCAGCCACAAACAGTGAGACAGTGGGCAGTAGTGCCTAACACACACGTGTACATGCATACACACTCATCTTGCAGTTTCCTTCAGGATAAACAGTGTGATTCAAAGTGTAAAAGAAAGAAATAGGAAGCCAAGGAAATTAAAGATAGGAAATAAGAAAAGGAAATATAGCTAAATCTAATTTATACCAACTCCCATTCATTACCTTCCCATATCTTTCAAACCCTGTAAATGTTTGTGATGAAGCAGTGACTCTTATACAGTCACTAGCCTTTATGCCATGGTGTATGTCACTAGATAGCTCACAGACATAGGTTTCTGCTCCCCATCATGGCCTTGGTTGTCTGAAGCTTTTTAGTAAAGCTGAAGGTGCAGACCCATTTATCAACTTCAGTTGCACTCCTACTATATGTGGGTATTTCTGCCAATACTAAGGATAATACTGGCCTGCTTTACCTAATATTTTGAAGAAAAGTAAAAGTTCTTCAGATTTTCACTATTGGCCATATGAAGAAAGGAAAGTAGGAATCTATTGTTTAGTGTGATAGTCTTATTATTTAGTGCTAGGAGGCTTAAACTTAACATCACATAATTCAGTCCCTGCATTTGGAAGTGCTCCACAGGTGCTGAAAGACGTTTTATTCCAACAGAGATCTGGCAGAGACTGCAATTTCCATAAGCCTGGAATGGGGCGCTTGAGAAACGGAGTATTCTTTTCTGTGCAGTCACACAGGGTGCTTCAAAACGCAGGAAATCCCTGCATTTTGAATAGCCCCACCAGATCACAAACACTCTACAATCCACATTGCCAAATCCTAACCCCTACCACAGCCCAGGGAACCCACAATACCAAATCCTAACCCTCACCCCACCCCAGGGAATCCACAATGCCAAATCCTAATCCCCACCCCAGGACAACTACATTCCTTCACTAACCTCCTTTCCAGCTCCATTCTCCATGTGCAGGGCAACAAAAAAAGTTTGTGGAACTAAAAAAAAAGATCAATGCAACCTTCCAACTTCTTGCGGAAAAAAAAAGATCTTGCAAAGTTGGAAGGCCTGATTGAACTTTTTTTTTACCAGTAGTCCCATAGGCTTCTTTTGTTGCCCTGCATGCGATGGCGGAGGATGCCATCGCATGCAGGGAAAGGAGGAAAGGAGCTGGAAAGGAGGTTAGTGAAGGGAGGCTTTGGGGGATACGGGGAAGGGTCTGCTCTGGCCACTGCTGCCTCACTCCGCAGCATCAGGGCTCCACATGCAGGGAAACAAAATAAGTTTTTTTTTTGTTTGGGAAAGGTTAATCAATCAATTCCAACTTCTTGCAAAAAAAAAAAAGATCTTGCAAAGTTGGAATTGATTGATTGACCTTCCCCCCTACAAAACACTTATTTTGTTTCCCTGCACATGGTGGCGGTGGATCATGAAGGAGAAACAGCACAGGACTGGGAGCCAAGTAAGGAAAGAAGTGTAATTCCTGGGGGGAGCGAGGGCATCTGGGTGGTGGTGTGCCAAGCTCTCCAGATCCATGGGGAAGGGACATCCGGCATGGATGCTGATGGCAGGATGCCTGCCTGCTTCACCACCCTGCCTCCCCGAGCCTCTGGCACTGCACCTGCCGCTTTGGTGGCTCTGTAGGCAGAGCTGCTAGTTCTCTTCTCTGACAGAGAAGAGAATGGGCAGGTGAGGGGGAACTGTCCCATTTGTTCCGCAGCCGCTTTTGGCTGAGCGGTGTTGTGCTCACCAATGGCATGGGCATGAGGCCTGGTGAATTCCCCCCCATCTGACCCATGCAAGGATGTAGCCAGGCCTACTGTATGTTAACTCTAACCCCCACTGCCCCCCAACCCTAACAGGAGATGGGAAGCCCTGGGGGAAAAAAAACGGAAAAACTTGGATGGGAAAAAAAAAAGGTTTTTCCTGTTTGTTTCCAAACTGCTTTGGAATACCGATACCGTGGGTAAGATCCCCCCTCCCCCATCGGCTTCACCTTGTCACAGAGGCAGGCCGTCTGTGCAGGCTCTTAAGCAGGCTTACTTTTGAGGGGAAGGCTTATATTAGGCCCAACCCCCCCAAAATCAGCTGGGGCTTAATTTCTGAGGTGGGATTACTTTCGGGAAAACATGGTATCTGCAAATGGTGACTCTGATGTATCCCCTGGTCAAAAAGGTCCAGTTCCTGAAAACCTCAGAGAATTAGGTTTTCAATTCTGAGGTGACTCAAGCATGGCTGAAGTATTATTATTGCTTGTCATGACAATTCACAGAGAGAGAAACGAGAGGAGCAGTTGCAATGTACAGGCTCCTTTTCTCCCTCAGAAAGTGTGGTGAATTCCCCACTTCTCCAGGGCAGGGGAAGCTCTTTTTGAGACAGATCTTGGCACCCTGGCAGCATCATTTTGAAGGTGAGACAGATGCAGAAGAATGCTGCTGTGTCATTATGATGGATTAGGGAAAATTTAGGGAAAACTTAGAGAACAGCACATTTTTTTTCCCCAGCCAACAGTCACAGTACCAAACTGTTACAGATTAAGTGAATTAGGTACCTGTTATGTACTGCATTCATTAGAAAGTAGTTTACTTTTTATGACCCTCGTCTTTTCTCGTCATCTCCAATGATTCCACCATTTCCCGGCCCTGCCCTGAAACTTTTCCCCCAGAGCTAAATTTAAACAAGCCACCAGTATTAAAAAGGCTCTAAAACAAATACTGTACCTGAGAACTCAATTGGGGTGTATCAGCAGGAAAATATTTCCCATTGATCACTGGGTCTTTGTTCACCTCTGCCTAATGCCGGCTAGTATTGACCATTCCTCCTGTTCTGCTGCTCGGCAACAATATTGTTTTATCTTACAGACCAACTCACAGTTTACTAAAGCTGCCACTACTTCACAGATGCTAAAGATTGCTCCTGTCAACCTTCCCTCTCTTTTCTTTGCAGGTAGTTTTGGATCTGAAGGGAAGAAGTCTTGGCTCAGATCTCAGTGACTTGCAACTCCCGTTTTTGAGCAACTCATCCTGCTCATTCTTGAGCCTGACATGATGTCAAAAACTTTTTCAGGGAAAATGATTGACAGGACATTTATTTAATTTTGATGGAATGACAATATTAATGTTTTTGCACTAATGATAAGACTGAACAGTGACAATGGAAAAATGGGCAGGCAAACCATGCCAAAGGTGACATATCTCCTACTGTTCAGGATGCATGGTTATAGCAATAAGTTCCTGGCCTGAAGACTCAGCATGATACTTTTATTTCCAAGCCTAATAAGTGAGTAAAACCATTTATGTAGCTCTGAAGAATGCTGGAGCTAACCAAATGCATTTCAACTGTCTTGGCAACTCAAATCAGTAAAGGCAGATTTATATTACAGTGTTTGATTGGTTTCTGTTTCATCCTAGTTCCTTCTCTCTTTCCACTTCCTACCTGTTCATTATTTATGAAGCACAGAGAGTGATGCTCAGCATCAAAGTGTTTAGTCAAAATGAGATGTTTCAAATTTTAAAGGATAAGTTCTCCTGGCTGCCTCCCTATGAGGTCCTTATTGAAGCTACTTAAAATGGAGGCAGCAACCGCTTAACAAATGAAACTATAAACAGGGATTCTGGGAACACAGTCATGCAAAGATATGACTGGTGCATCTGCTCGGCCATAAGACCGTACTTTAGTATAAAGAGTTGCAGTCAGTAAAGCAATTAAGTCCGATCTTAGAAATTAGGAGAGAGAGAAAAAAAATCTCATAGCTAGTTTTGATGTTTAGGAAGTCTTCCCCTAGAATGCAGGAAAGCATTTTCTTTTTGGTCAGATCACTGCTTTAAAAGCTCTTATTTCTCTCAATTAACCGGCAGCAGCTTTGCAAAATCTTAGCGATTTTCTTCTCCTGCCCTGTTGTTTTACAGTTTTAAATTAGAAATATAGGAAATTCAATTGGTCTTTTAAATGTAAAGCATTTATCTATGATATTATTTCTATATATTATTTTTTAAAAAGATATTTCATTGAGGTACTTTGGTATTTTTATTTATGATTATTTTTGGCAAATGTTAAAAATAATATTGCACTTTAAACATGTTACAATTAAAATGTCCTAAAGGGCATTACATATTGATGTGTAATGTTATATATGCATTATATAGATGTGTCAATGATATGATTACTGTATCTTATAATGCAATATACTTCAGAAGAAAAAAGCGAATAAGATTTTTTTTAAAAAGAAAACCCCTACAGTATGTTAAAGCACCTAAAATAAAAACATAAAGAGGACAAAAACCACATAAAACATAAAAAAGAAAGAAAAAGGGATTTTTAAAAAACCCTGGAAAAAAATAAAAAATGACAACATCCAAACATCTTGCAAATTGCAGTAATGAAATCTCTGAGTGGCAAAACACATGGCTTTCCCAATTTTCTTGTCATGTTTGAAGTTGGTTTGCAAGTTACAATCAGTAACTGTTTTTATTGGACTAACCACACAGAAAGCACCGATGATCCATTAGGATCATTTTGCAATTATTTATATTGTTCATATTTACCTTTTCCTTTCCTATAATTACGTTTGCCAAGTCATTAGAGGGACCTGCACAGAAACCTATTGTCTATCAAAATAATACACGCCAATTCTTCCTGTGTTTTCACAATTCCTATATCCTTCTTGATAGCCCATGTTTCTATAAAAAACAGCAAGCACCATCTTGCGTTAAGGCACTGTTTATTTTGGGCACTACCTATAACTGGTATCGGAAAGATTTATTCCTTCAGTGAGTACATGGATTACGGTATATGTATTAAGTATTATGGACTAATTATGGTCAATGACCAGTAAGGGAAAAAAATCCAATTACAGAAACAATATCCGAATACTACAAAGACAGTGTGACTTGTAAAAGCTAAACTCAAAAACCCAAACAGGAAAAAATTGAGTAAAGTACAGTAAAGGATATAAACATAAAACAGAAATGCAATAGCAATGCAATAAAATAAAAGAGAAAACCACTGCTGTACAATCTTAGGGAAATTGCGGTAGGAAATAGGAGAGCAAGTTCTCCCTTACACAAGACTGGGGATTTGTTAGGAGGGGGCTAAAGGAATGGCTGCCAGTAAACTGGTGTAGAAAAGGCAGTGGAAAAATTCACACAATAAAGTCTCTGCTTCTTTCTGACCAGTGGGACAACCTCTCTCTCCGAATGGGATCCTGTTGTATGTCCCATCTAGTTCTACTGAGACAAAGGCATTCAGACAAGCCAAAAAAATGGCTCTACAGCATGCTGGGCAAACAAGGTTGGATAAGTAGTTTATAGCTATAATAAAAGGTTTCCAGTTCAGGGCTTCCAGTTCCGGGTCGCAGTGCTGCGGTTGGATGAAGAGACTTGTCTCTTTGCCGGCTGAGTTTCTCCTGCCGGTAGACCCTTGATTGGGTCGAAAGTCGCCCTGGAGGGGTGACTACCATTGAGGAGGCTGCCTGTTTGACTGCAGAGGGGCAGCGAGCTCCTTTGGGCCGACGGAGTAAAGATCGGTCAGTAAAATGGCCAATCACTTAGCTGCACCAGTTATAAGCCACAAGAACATCTAAGCGAAATAGAACTACCGTGGAAGATTTGGTGAGACCTTTCCTTGCCTCTCCTTTTCCTATTTACTCCTGTGAAAAGGCTTTGGAATCATTTCCGTATCTTTTTAAAGCGGCTTTGTTGATGGGGGAAGAAAAGCTTTGGAACAAAAGAAAAATTAATTTTAACTTTTCCAATGGTTGATTTTATTTTTGAATATTTGGGAGTCCTAAAATCCCTGTTATAGAAACGTAATATGCTAGCAATTGGGAGAATTTTTTTCTATTTTCTACTATTTTTATAACTAAAGAAAAGAAGGAAAAAAGGAAAAGAGGAAAGAAATTATTTTTATTGGGGTCTGGAAAGACTGAACAACTGATTAACCCTCTGGGGACATCTTGTGGTGAAATTTACTGCAATTGTTATTCCCTTTCTTTGGACTCTGAGTTTGACTTTGACCTTCAAATTATCTCAAAAGGGAAAGATAAAGAAGCTGTATAGCTGGGTGGAAGTGGATATTGACTGATTGTTATTAAATACAGCCTCCACCAAAAGAATAATGGCTTTATATACTACTGAAATGGAGGAACTCTGTCCAGATTTCAATTACAAGTATATATTGGACAAAATTCTTAAAAATACTGAACAAATAATTGCCTATACAAAAGAGATTATTTTTCAACGACAAATCAAAGCGCAAAGTGTAAGTGAGCACTTTGTAAGCCAAGAAACAGCAGAAGGGGTATATACTCAAGAGACCTGTCTTCAACCTTATCCACAATTTACTGAGATGGAAGAATTAAACTTACATCAGGACTACCAACCTACACCGGAAAAAACTTGATGCTAATGAACAAATGACTTTTAGCACGGAAACTAAGGATGTTACCCCAGAAGGGCAGGCTGATCTCCAGACTCCAACTGATTACCTGGCAGATAAAAAACCAATAGGAGGAGAGCAAAATAATATTAAAGAAGACTCTACATTATTTTATAGACAATCTATTGAGACTTTGGATGATTTAAAAATGACTGTAATTAAACTAGACACAACTTCAAAAAAGATGAAGATGGATGTTCAACCATGAGCTATTGAGAATCGCTACAACTTTTTCACTAGCCTATTAAAATGGACAATGGGAGATTCTCCCCTGATTTATGTGTTATGCAAGAAATGGAGTTTTATTTGCAGACCTAGAGGCCTTACTATGGAAACCCGTTTGGAACAGAAAGAAAGCTAGAATAAGATATAAATATGGAATTTAAGATTACATTTATGGGTTGCAATGGCTTTATAGAGATGTGGATTGATTTGGATTTGGATTTTTAAAAGGTGTTTTTAGGATAAGATTTAGAATTTAATATTGAAATATAGTAAGAATATATTTTTGGAATAATAGATCTTCCTTCTTTTCTCTTTCTTTTTCTTGGTTTCTTTTTGTTTCTTTCTATTATTTTTTTTCTATTTTTCCTATGCTTTTTTATTATTAGATATGATAGCTAATTTGTGGAGCTATAATGATAAAAAGATTGTAATGATGGAAGAGATGAAATTAATAAATGAAGAATTACTGAATAAGAAATAGAATATAGTTGAGAAATGTAAGAATGTAATTATGGAAATAATATGCTTAAATAAGAGAAATTATGGATACCTGAATTGTAAATAATATTTTTGTTTAAGGCTAAGTTAGATATGGTACTTGGAAATTAATAAACCTAAAAACAGGGTTTGATTTACATCGATGAAAGGTTGCTGATAACTTCTATTGATTAATTGAATTCTTATTTAGGAATGTATTAATGAATTAATTTTACTTAGAAATGTATTAGTTTGACTATACTATTCTAATTGTTAGAGAGGGAAATTTTAAGGAGCGTTATTTGAGCTATATATGTTATGATGTTATTGTACCTAACTGATTACCCTATCTCCACGTTGTTTCTTAACCATTCTGGTGTAAAAATGGAAAAATCAATAAAATTGTTTGAAAAAAAAAAGGTTTCCAGTTCAGATCTCCTGAAAGTTTGCATCCATATCTCTCTGGGGTGTGATGCTAAAGACACTTGAAGGATTGGGCTTAAGCTATTTCTAAAGCAAAGCGTAAGTAGAAAGGCTACAGTAATGCAAATTAGTGAAGATTTAAAAAAAAAAAAAAAAAAATTAATAAGATAATTGCATTTGAAGTTGAACTTTGGCCTCCTTTAATTTATATGACCACCCATCTCACTCTGATGTATGGTGTATGACATCCTGGCATCCAAGGATAAAAGAATAACCTTGCTTAAAAAGAAACTCATCAAGAGCAGCAGAGCTTATCTAATCCTTTGACATGAATACTTGAGGAAGCAGTCAGTATCTTCTGGAGACCTCCAGCCCTTACTTCACTTCCCTTGGTCAATGCCAAGAGCCATTGCTAGAGCTAAAATAGATTATGCACAGGCAATACAACCATCACTAACCTCACCACAATTCTCTTGCCTTTTGGAATGGTTTCCTTTAGCGTAGTCTAAGGGTCTTCAACTTTGGCATTTTAAGACTTGTGGACTTCAACTCCCAGAATTCCTCAGCCAGCATAGCTTTATAGATTCATAGTTGGCTGGGGAATTTTAAAAGTTGGGAGAGAAAGTCCACAGGTCTTAAAGCTGCCAAGGTTGGACACCCCTGGAGTAGTTGGTGGTTATTACTATTCGGTCTATTAGTAAGACTAATTATAATTATATTCAGTACATTTTCGTCCCAAAAGGAAGGATATGATTTCTAAAAGTCATAACATCAGAGCTTAAAAACTACTGGACTGGAGGATTCATATTTTCAAAGCAAATATTCAGAATATGGAAATGCTCATACAAGGTGCAACTATGTCACAATATAGTGATGAACATGAAGTTTAAGGCAGCTGAAACTGCAGATGCAATAACCAACATTATTTAGGAAACTGTTGGGAAATGCAAACTGGGTGATTGCAACTCTCCCTATATATAGATTGAAATGTCAGTCTAAGAGGCAGAGAAAGCACTGTAGACATCAAGACTTCCATCTTCACAGCCTGTCACATTGTTCCAAACAAGATAGCTCATATTACAAAAAGAGGGGAGGGGAAAATAGTTATTCAGATATTTCCTAAAAACAAAACAACTTTTTTTAGGCAGACATTAATCAATTACATCATTATCAATGACACAGCAAATCACAACATCCTACTCCCTTCCATTACAAAAAGGTCCATTCTTCCCGTGTAATAATAATATAGTATAATAAGGGACAGAGAGGAGGCAGATAGCATGTGGGCAAGATAATGTTTTGCTATATCTCATCTTATTTGCTCTTTGTCAGAATAATAAGGGAGACAGCATTTTGCTTTAGAGATTCCATGACAGGTTTTTCGGTTGTGGTTCACCGTGGATTTTTTCCTTTACTGAGTTTTACATCATTTACTTTCATGCACTCCGTTTTAGTGTCTAAGTAAAGGCATTAG
Source organism: Crotalus tigris (assembly GCF_016545835.1). Classification (NCBI taxonomy): domain Eukaryota; kingdom Metazoa; phylum Chordata; class Lepidosauria; order Squamata; family Viperidae; genus Crotalus; species Crotalus tigris. Next base: position 125,501 of record NW_024097527.1, read on the forward strand.
CATGTGGATGGGAATCATGAGCAAAAAGAACACAAGGGAGGATTGTAAGACCAAAATTAAAATGAGAAAATAGTAGAGGAAGAGTTTTGCCTTGCAGAGAAAGATGCAGAGCTTAAAATAGAAACCTGCTACAGAGCAGCAACTAGATGAGTGAGTTGCTCTCCTGTTTAATTAAATCATGATGAATTATGCAGAGGCTTGTAACTTACTGTTCCCTGTCAACAAAGTAGCAAAGGATTCCAGTCTTTTCGCACAATGATATAGTCATGTACTGTAGAAGCATTATTAATCATTAGTAATATGCATTGCAATGGTTAATGTGTTAGATTAGGGCTGAAAAAATCTAGGCTCAAGTCCCTCCTCAGCTACAGAAACCCCATGGGTTATAATCTCTCTCTGTCAATGCTATCTACATAAAAAAACGATCTTACTTAAGCTGCCTTGAATTCCTGGCATCAAATGTGGAGTATAAATCTAATAGAAAAATAAATAAACTTACTGATTTTTTTTTAAGGAAATCTACTCTTCCGAATTGTAGTGACAGTGATGATGGACAAATGAAATCCCCTGTTGGAATTAACCAACCGTTGAGACAGCTTGGTGGCAAGTAAACTAACTAAATCAAAACATGCACATCTCCCTAAGAATACAAATGGTGGTCCCTTCAGAAAAAGAAGTTGGTCTGATTTGAAATTGGCAAGATATGTATAAGGATACATCAGTTTCTATAATGATATGCAGGAATAACCTGGGGAACTGGAGGGAGACCTGCAGACTGGACAACCAGCATGTAAGAGATGTCTCAGCCCATAGAAGGTGGGAAGGTGTGGCACATTTTTCAGAAGGGACTCTTCTGAAATACTTTCAGTCTTGCAAGTTTGGGGAATTGAAATCCATAGGTGTTAAAGTTGCCAAGCTTGGGTACCCTTGCTGTAGTCAGTAGTCATTACTATTTGGTAATGACCACTAATCATATTACCTTGTAATATACAGCTAATATTTCTGACTGTCATATGGCTTGTTGGCCATATCTTATGTATGCCTAAAGACCAGCATCCAAAAATTGCTCTACTTCCTGGATACCTCCAGAAGGGAAGAGGAAATGATGCTGGCCTCAGAAATCCTGGCGCCAAACACTTAAGGAAGATTTTAAGATTATTAATGTACCTTGGAATGATGCCAAAGATGCTGCAAATGACTGAAACTGCTAGAAGTCACTTGCTGCCCATTGTGCGAAAAGTCACTTGCTGCCCAATGATGATGATGATTCCTGATGGTATTTCTGGCTTGGATTGCCTTGCAGAGCTAATGGACAGAAACATCTGGCAGCAAGATAACAGCTTCAGAGAGCTTTCAGGAATTTGGTCTCAGGACCAAGGCCTCAGAACTGTAGCAAGTTGTGCAAGGACCACAGAGCAGTTTACATTTGTTTAATTAGACAGGTCCATGTACAGACAAAAACATCCTTGATAGCCAGCTGTTATCAGGACTCCAGGGAGTGCCTTTGTCATCCTTCTTCATTGCATCTCTAGTTAATAACTTACTGCAAGTCACTTAGTACCATGAATATATCTTCTCAATGTGTCCTACAGTACACAATGCATCTTCCTTATACAGTAAATGTAACAGTGCTGGGCTCCAAGCACAATTCCCAATGGCAGATTGCACTGTTGATTTGAACCACTTCTGCCTTAGGAGAATTTCTGAGTTTGTGAGCATTTGTAATATACATAATTTATTGGTTTTATATAGCTTCCTGTAGACTTTAGTGGAACAGGACAGGAAAGAATTGCATGGAAGTTCAGAAAGGATGAGATTCATATTTATCTATTGTATATTTTTAAATAAGTCATAAAGTTGCCACCTATAATATTTCTCATGTATCTTCTCTTGCCATTGCTATGCACAGTCTTGCATATATAATGGTACAATGGCACAATTCAGCTTATTCCATTATCAAGATAAAGATTTTAAAAACTGGAGACACGTGTGTTTGGACAAATCCAGTACTTCTGGTAAGAAATAAATTCTATCCAAGTTCCACATCATTATATAATATTTCTAAGGTTCTGCATGAAAATTGTATACCTCTCTTAGTAAATATTTTAAATGTGCTTTATCTCCAAATGTCCATTTCTGAACATTTGTTTTTGAAGTACAAGGTTTAAAACATATTTGAGCTACTAATTTTGAGCCTAAAAGTTGATGAATCGAACATTAATACAGAAGGTACAGATAAGATCAATTTACATGCCTAAAATGATGTTTTAATTTAGTTCACATCAATGCATATCCAATTAAACTTTTTTTACTTTAAGCTAAAATATCTGGAGTTCTGTGTGAGATTCCTCCCCAGAATGATAAACTTTGATTCATAAGGTTAAAAGATCTATGGAAATACAAGAAATTCTATTATACAGTAATTAGAACCATTGAATTTACTGAAACTGGAATATGCATTCATATTTCTATCAAGGCTGTAAACTAAAGACTGTAAATTAAAGACACATGCAGAATAAAACTTGGGTTTGGGGTTTTTCTAAAAACACAACTCAGGTGCTTAAACAAGATAATAATTAGTCTCTCAATTTTTGAGTTTTAAAAAGTCAAATATAAAACTAAACATTCTTTAAAACTGTTGATGGAATTCTAATGACTTATAGTCATTTCAATACCTTCATATAATTGAGAATACCTTTGTGCATGTCTGTATGTGTCCAGGGGATTGTCTGAATTGGAATATTTATTAAAACAATGAAAGCTCAATTTAAAAATGCATGTTGAAATTCCACAAGGGTGTCTGACTTTTAGAATTTTCTGATTCATACTCTTGTGAATGTGATGCTTTTAGAACTGTTCTTCAATTAATGTACAACTCTTATTGTATCACCCGATTTATTCTAAAGGCAAGTAAGTAAATTATAGTTGTTGATTTTCTCAGAGCTGAAGCTAAGCAATAGCTGTATAAATGAGGTTCCTAAATATGAGTTTTTGAAAGACAGCTGCTTAAGAGCAATACAGAATTCCTCTTGATACATGAAGCAAAACTAAATTTCCCCTGCAATGAAGCTATAATCTATCATCCATGACAGCTGCAGAATTATTTTCCACAACTCTTTTTGCATTGCTTTTTTTGCCTTGAAAATGCTTACACAGGTAGTCCTCAGCTTACGGCCACAATTGGAACCAGAACTCCAAGGCATTGTGGTCATGTGACTGGGTGTGTCGATCATTAAGCAAATCACACAGTCATTAAGTTGATGGCCACTATCCTTTGTAGTTTTATACATTTATGCATTTTATACATTCTTTTAAGTTAGATGGAAAATGAGACTTATATTTCTTCTATATGCCTCTGATGCACAGAAAAGTGATCCTAAGAGCTTTTCTGTACCATGGTCTTTTGCTATTTGACTCCTGTTCATAAACCAAAGCTGGTTTAAAAAATCCATTTCCACATTTCAACTCCTTCCCTTCTTGATCATGAAGATAGTCTGGTGTTCTGTCCAGATTGGTGGATTCACCTGCTGCTTTGCTCCCCCCCTCCTATTAGGAAAGCAAGCTCCAATTTCACTTTTCCCTCAATTAACTTCTTTAAAAATAGGTTCTGCTAGTGAGCTTGGTAACTTCCCTGCCTCCCTTGATAAGCTTTTTTGTGTAATAAACGTTTCCAGGGACGATGACAATATTTTTCTTTCTGGTAATCTGTACTATTTCCCTTTCACAAAAATACTATGATTTGGTCACTAAATTTCAACAATTTAATTTAGGGGAGCTCTTAAACAGAATGTGGGAGCCCATGCTTGATTTAAACCCCTGCTGTTTCTCTTTTTCGATGGCATACCTTTTTTTCTTATTTTGCTTCTAACTACCATCTATTTCTTTTACCGGGAAAAGAATAAATCCCTTGTTCATAATGATTAGATTTGTACTATTTAACCATGGACTGACTTTACATGCTTTTATTAAATCCTGACATTAAACTCCACAGCATCAGCTAGCAGGTAATCTGTCAGTTGTATATTATATAAAGATACAACTCTTTTTGCCCTTCTGGGTAAGCTCAATAAGATAAGCCCCAGCATCACAGCCTGAAGCAAAATAGGTTACCCCCCCATATCATGGTCAATAGTGTCCAACTTGAATTAAGGATAAGCTAAACTACAGACAATGGCTGAAGAAGGAATGGGCTCAATTCCAGCTTCCTACAAACTTGATTTGAAATAATGGCATAAGGAACAACAACAGCCATAAATTGCCAATTTGGATATTACGGTGAACTATAGCAAACCCCTGTAGAAGAAGGAATTAATGCAGCTAATGGAACATGGAATGCAGGGGTCCATGGTCCTGACTTACAAAGGATAATAGTGACATTTACATCTCAGGAAATGTCAGTGGTTGCATTTGGCATCTCAGTTTACACAAACTATATATAGTAATACAGAATGGTTGAAAACACTCAGAGCAGTTATGAGTTTGCCACAAGTTATAGCCCAAATAAGAACTGAGTAAATGGATTACTTGTGCTTTATGTATCTTAGAGATTTTTAAAAATACCTCAGTGATTATTTTTTTCATTATGGCATATTTTAGTATGCTTTAATCATGTTTTAACTATTACTGCTTCCAAATGCTTTGACGGAAAATCCTTATAAATATTCAGATATTTAAGAAAAATATGCGTTTCATTAATTCCACTGCACCAGCACCAAACAATTGGAAGTGCTTGAATTTTTCTTGTTAAAAACTCGTGATAAATTGCCTCATAGAATAAAGCACATAGAGCAATTTTGAGTTGCTTTTATCAACTTTTGCTTTTGAAATTCATCTCAATCTGAGATGTACATATTGAAAGATTGACCCATTATCCACTGACGTGAGTCAAAAAGAAACTTACTTTTATACGTTATTCTTGTTATGGTGTCTCTGTTAAGCATACGATTTAAAAATGGATTTGATGATTCAGATACCTGCGATGGAAAGAATTCATTGTCAAAACAAAAGTAATAATCACAAACCTTTTATTTTTTTGGAAAGTATCTATTTATCAGGAGGGGGGTGGGGGTAAGAGCAAGAGAATCAAGGGACAAGTACAGAATTAGTAAACATGTGGATGTACTGCAGTCAGATGAAATGAGTAATGGCGGTTCAGTTTTCTATTAGTGCAGTCTAATGGAAAACAGAAAGGAAAGGGGGCTGTATCTGAATGCTCTGAGCGTGAGTTGCATCAGCTTCTTGCCATCCTAGTTTTTGTTTTTAAATTGGAAACCTAATAATGTTGGAAAACAGGCATAATCTGACATGGTTATGCAGGAGATAAAAAAAATTCCTTTCAATCCATTTAGGCAAGACTGATTGTGAACCACCATGGCTCTTGGCTTCAATTTTGTGGGGAAAAGAGAAAGAGTAGGCTAGTATAGAGTCATTAAAAGGTTCTCATTTAGGCAAAAATCCAGAGCAAAACCTGGTCTGCTCTGGTGATCACCACCGCTTGAGGTAACATTTTCTACCTCAAATCACAGCATGCTGCATTCTCATCTATGCTGCAGTTATAATGGGATGCAAAACCATTTGTAGCTCGAGCATTCAGTAAGGAGAAGGAGGTCTGGGCATGAACCTGCACTCCAGTCAAGAGCAGCAAATTCTTCCACATCCAATATGTAGGAAAGATCAACATGGCCTTGAAATACTACTCAAGAAAGGTAATTAAGCCCATGTCCGTTTTGCTTTGAGCTTAGGTATGAATCTGATGGGAATATGCTTTTTTGTGGTTTCTTCTGCAAAAGTTTGAAATACTTCGTCCTCTGCTCTTCGCCTTCATTTAGAACAGACATGTCAAACACAAAGCCCGGGGCTTGGATGTGGCCTGTGAAGTGGTTTCATGTGGCCCGTGAAGCCATCCTGGAAACAGTGAAGGAATGGCCCCCGCTGCCTTGGCCCTGGCCCAGACTGGCCGGGAGCCAATGTACAATTTTGTGGTGGCCATCTATGCTGAAACGCATTCAGATCTGCCCCACTCCTGCCCAGGCCCCCACAGGCACCCTTGACGCGAATGATGTAGAGCTGGCCATGCCCACCCAATAGGCCACGCCCACTCCATCCACGCTCACCCAGTAGGCTGCACCCACCCTGGCCACACATACCCGCCCCCCGAGAGCAACCACAATGCTGATGCAGCCCTCAATGAAATTGAGTTTGACACCCCTGATTTAGAACTTGGTTACATTTATACATGGCAGGGATGGCTCAAGGCAAAACAGTGTGAAGGTTACAGAGTGGAATCTGACCACAAATTAATTAGTTTGCACTTGTCAGGTTGACTCTTGGAGTTAGACTACATGACAACAAAATACAAGATGTAGTCTGCGAATAATTCAGAACAAAAATGCACCAAGGAAGTCTTCAGAATGCAATTCCCACTTACATTGTCTTTTTTCCTATCCTTTTCCCCCCCTCTTTATTTTTATTATCTGAAGAGCAGGATACAGGGGGAGGATTTGGAATAAACTCTCAGGCATTCTACAGTATGAAAAGAAGAGACCTTTCTTATTGGACTAATTTCTCTTGTAAACCAGGGGCACTTAATTATTGTGATACAAAGTTTTTGTAAATCAAAGAAACATCCTCCTGAGATATTCAAGAAAAAGGGCAAATACAGATTTGTTTTTTTTTGTGTTCTGCCTAGTCTGAGCATATCAGATCATCCCTTGGATATATACCTGTGTTTCCCTGAAAATAAGACTGGGCCTTATATTACTTTTTGCTCCAAAAGATGCATTAGGGCTTATTTTCTGGTTAGGTCTTATTTTTCAGGGAAATACAGTACTAAATATGTCCATCTGGCTGGCAATCTTAACGGGCTTATTTTGGGGGTAGGGCTTATATTACGAGCATCCTGAAAAATCATGCTAGGGCTTATTTTCTGATTGGGTCGTATATTTGGGGAAACATGGTGGTACATGATCCTTTCAATTACTGGTTGAAAAAAAGATTGCGTTCTGCATCTTAGCCCCATACAATCAGTTAAAATTGTAATCAAGGTGGGAGCATGGAGACATGTATGCCACCCTTGCTATCCCCAACCTTAAATAAGGAATGTGGTTCAGTGGTTATAGCAAACAGTGATCATCCTGTGCAATGAGGATTTATGATTATACAAAATGCAACAACTATCTTCAGCCAAATACACTAACTTCTTCCTACCATGTCTGTCATTTTGGGAAGTCAAAGGCCTGTTTATCCTTCTATTCTCTCCCTAGTTATATATATATTTTTAAAAAATACAGCTAACTGATCTGAAAGCCGAACTATCTTTTAGTTCCATTACTGTATTAGTTTTGAAATTTTAACTGCCTCTAATAGAGAAAAATGGTAGCAGCTCAGTGGAGAATCAGCCTAGATTTTCCTCTATCTGTCACTTTTGAAATGTACCTCTCCTCGTGTCTCTCCTTTGTCTGGTTTTAGCAGTACCATTCTAAGATCCCACACCAAAAGCAAAATGGCCAGTTAGTGAAAAATGCAGTTGGAGAGAAAGGATTAAACTCTTTGCATGCAACAAGTTGTCCAGGTTCATGTCTGCTACAAAAAGAATAGGGTTGTACAAATTTTTGAAGGGCATGACACTTGAATGGAAATTTGCACAAAAAGCCCATTTGAAGCATCTCCTGGACTGGAGTGGAGAAGCCGTGTCATTTGACCCAGCAATGGTGGCCTCTGCGTGTCTACCACATGTGTACAGAAGCAACTGTTGATAATACAGATTAGTCCCAACTCTTCTTCATTGGGGTGGAGTGACAGGCCTCCTTGAAGGAGATTGTTCTGAGATGCACCCTTATTAAATAATATAACAGGTGACATATTGCCACCTGCATGACACTGATTTAGAAAATGTGAGATAGCCCTCTAATATGCTGGGCAACCTACAGTAGTGGCCAAAATTGTGGAAACCTTTTGGGAAAAGTGTATTTTTGAGGTTTCATGGCTAATAACACCACTTTTTTTTAGAGTGGTAACATAAAATTATATATCAATGGAAAGATAATTTAATCAAGAATGCAATGCAACATAGTTTGTTCAATTATCTGTACTGTATTCTATGAAAAGTTATAGCCAAATAACCAGAAAAAGGAAGCACAACTTACTTAGGTTGATATCAGGTAGCTTTCCTTCATCTGATTGTAGCCAATGAGCATGAGTGTTTAGAGAGCCAATCAGGTGTCATCTTGTTTTGGCAATGACCAATCAGATCATAGTAGGATTCAGTTATTGATGTCATGTATTGAAGCTGAGAGGAGTGTTATGTGATCGCTATCAAGTTGGTTGGGGTTTTTTGTATTCTTTCATTTAGTGAGCTTGTAAAACGTAATAAAATTAAAGTAATGGTGCAAAGAGTTGACTGGTTGCCCAGAAAGCGATGTAAAATAGTATTAAGTGAACAAAGCTACAGTTATAAAAATATTAGAAGAAAAATTGGTGGAAACTTAATCAAAGATGGCATTTCTACTGTACAAAAGGTTTCCACAATTCTGGCCACTACTGTTGTCTGAGGACTGCTAATATTGGACTCCATCAATTTTTCAGACTGAAGTTCTGCTTCCGCTTCTTCCTTCATGTCTCTGACTGTTCTGACTATCCCAGATTATTTCTCTAGTGCCAAGTGAACAGTATTCCAAATCTACAAATCTTGTTTTTCAGAGCTCATCCAAGGATACTGAAAGGAACATGCATAAAGAAATGGTTTCCAAATATTATGTCTGCCTTTACCTCAATGTATGTAAATCATTTAGTACAGTGGCCATTGGTTAGTTCACTGGGAAGTAATATCCCTCTCCTTTGTGCAAAAAACAAACTAGGTACAATATATTCTAGAAGTATTTATGGAGGGAGGGAATGCAAAAGCATGAGAATGGGGTAAGAAAAAAGACTCTAAAAAGAACTGCGATGTTTTCTGAGCATCTGCTGAAGAGTTTTGTTATTAATAACACAATTACAGTAATATAAAATATTAGTATTATTTGCAGGAAGATGGAAATGGATTTGTATAATGTTTGTGTCTCTCTCCAAAGTGGTATAATTGCTTTGCACCCTAAAGTATGACTGTGTTATCCCCAAAGAACTGGCAGTTTTTAAACGCAGACAGTCTTCAAAGTTGTCTTCCCCATCCTGTAAATAGTCCTCAGAATTACAATTCCTTTGCTGGATGGGGATTTTGGAAGTTGTAATATCAACGCATTTGGAGTACCAGGTAGAAAATGACTGCAGTTAGAGTTACTGGACTTATGCACCAATGCTCTTAATTTCTTAAAATCACCCAGCAGAATGTAATTAAACATTTATGAAATTTTACTATACTTACTTTCATAAATATAGAAACTACCACCAAGCCATTGGGACTTTTTGCAGCTTCTGTGACATTTGTATATAACTCATGGTTATAGTGGATTAGTTGAACCTAAGGACAGAGGGGAAAATGAAAAGTAAATAGTGGAGAATCAAACCCTCTCTTCACTTATAAAGCAACAAACACTCCCTTTATAAGGGAAGATCTGTTTGCAATATGATTTCCATCAAGTTTGTACATTTTATGGTAGTTTATTATTATTATTATTATTATTATTATTATTATTATTATTATTATTATTATTGCTTTGCTGCCCACATAATTTTTATATGGGTCATCTGTAGTCATCTGGCTTGTATAGGAGTGCATCCGTTATTCCTTTTCTCAACTGTCAGTGAATGGATTGAACACATTAAGATGCTGAATTCACTACAGAGGTTAGGGCTCCTTTGCTGCAAAAACACTCATATAATTCAGCCATATGTCTTTCCTTTCTCAGAACTTTTTTCTCTAGCATCCCAAGCTCTGCACAGGGATAGTTGGAGGTGGATCCTTGCACGCATGTGAGAGAAAGGAAATGGCAGTGCCAGCAGTACTGTAGGTATTTCAATCGCACACTGTGAAGGTTTACACAAGATAATTCATGAGAAAACCTCCAAAGCCATATTCAAAATTCCTCTGAGTATATGAACCTGAGTGTCACAATATCATGTGCCAAAGTAATCCATTAGGTGCTATGATATACCTTCTTTAATTTCTCAGGCCCCATAGGTAGTCCTCTACTTATAAACTTTTGAGTTACAAACTTCTGCCGGTACCAACAAACCTGTCCACAACTCCAATCTAGAAGGTCCCAGAAGTCTGCGAAAGGTTAGTTTATCGCATACTGCAAATGTATACTTGGCAGCACTGTCACACATTGGGAGGCTGATTTACACCATTTTGGACATTACCCAGTCCTGTCTGTTTCCTGATCTCATTATGTTTACTTCACAATGTTTCCCTTTGTGTAGTGACTGTGAATTATAGTATGTCTAGGATTAGACATATATAATTTACACAAGGTAAGAACTGTACTGTGCATATTTTTTATACTTGGTTGGATTTACAATCAAATGGACTCATGATCAGCCTCTTGGAATATAATCTGATAATAAGTAGAGGACTATCTAATTACTGTTTAAACAAATTATAATCTGTTCCATATACTCTCCAAAGCAAGACCTGAATAAATGATATTTTGACTGGGTTGCAAGTGTTGCAAGCTTTATACAAATTCAGCTATTATTAGAGGATCCATGATTAACTGTTTATATTTTGTCTACACACATACTGTATCTTTCCTTCCTTCCTTCCTTCCTTCCTTCCTTCCTTCCTTCCTTCCTTCCTTCCTTCCTTCCTTCCTTCCTTCCTTCCTTCCTTCCTTCCTTCCTCACACTTGTGATCTCCTTACCAAAAAAAGCCTATCTGTGCATAAACCTGTATTTGTATCATTTCCTTCCAAATATCCTAAGACTTGCCTTCCCACCTTGCAATTTTATAACACTGGTAAGTTTTGCTCCGGAAGATAGTGTTGCTGTTCTAATAATGAAAATAAAATGCAGAAGCTGTTCTATCCTGTGTTCCTGGATATTGTTGGAAATATTTTTCTCTCCTCTTTTGCAGTAATGGTTTTAAATCTAGGCTATGCAAATTAAATTCTCATGATAACTACTGCATTTCAGGCAATTTTTTTTTAAGTATGCTGCTAAAAATGTGGATGATGTAGGAGAAAAATACCAATTTTCTTGCCAGGAATTATAATCCATTTATTCTCACTGTTAGCATTTCTCACACAGCCTCTGCCTTATATTTCTCTAAGAACATATTTTTAGATTTTTAAAACCATTGCTTATTTTGTAAATCAAGTTCCTCACCGTTAGCTCCTTTAGGGAAAGGATTTAGTCCAGCATAATAATATCCTCAGAATGGGCACAGGAATGGGGTTCTATTGAAAAATCTCATGGATTATCTGTCCATTAAATAAAATAAGAATAATGCTAGTTTTTATTTTTTCTGGAGTTCAAAGTCAGGAAGGAAGGGAGGGAGGGAGAGAAGGAAGGAAGGAAGGTTCTTGGACACAACAGCTTAGTAAGTATCACACAAATAAAATGTCTATTCCTGAGGTAAAATGGATCCAAAAAAAGACTCAAGGAGTAAATGGGCTTCAGATCTCTTTCAACCCAAAGGTTCTTCCTTTCTCATTAGCTGGGATTGAGGGTTTTCTATGAGCTCAGATCCAGCTTCCTTTGTCTGGTTTAGGAGACATTTTTCCTTTGTTTCTTAACAACGTCTTTTCTTCTTATCTACCACCCGCAAGGAATCTTTTGGACAAGATTCCTCAATCCCAGCTAATGAGAAAGCAAGAACCTTTGGGTTGAAAGAGATCTGAAGCCCATTTACTCCTTGAGTCTTCTCCCCCCCCCCATCCAATTTACCTCAGGAATAGGCATTTTATTTGCATGGTACTTACTAAGCTGTTCTATCCAAGAACCAAACTTTCTTCCCTCCCTCCCTCCCTCCCTCCCTCCCTTCTTTCCTGACTTTGAACTCCAGAAAGAATAAAGGAATAAATGAATCTTTTGGATAAGATTCCTGGCTTTGACTCATCACTGCTTACATGCCTGCTTCATATTTAGGTTATGGCAACTGCAGCTTAGTTTCACACACCTTAACCACTATGCTATGTAAGGTTGTTTGAAATCATTTGAGATTCAATCTGATTGTCCCCTTTCAGAAAGTACAAGAAAGAGATAACTCTGGACTCCTTGGTGTTCTCTGAGCTTAGTTATTTGCTAGCAGACATTTTGTTACGTGACTAGGTAACATCTTTAGTGCTAGAAGGGAGCAGGGTTTACTCTTTGTTTATATATAGTAGCTTGCATGTCAGTGTTGGTGGGAATGCTATTTTACATCAGCATACGATAAACATGACACAAAGTAAATTTATATACTAGTAAGAGATTGAGACATTAAAAGCACTCAGAAACTCCTCTGAATTCTGTTTGTTTTATTTTTCACATTTATATAGCCGCCATCTCACAATTAGGCTACTAAATAGTGGAGATTTCAAGTCCTCTACTATGTCTGTATGTAGCTACTGAGTCTAGAGCTAAATCTCCCAAGATGAAATGGCAAGAAAATGTGTGTGAGTCACACATCCCCTATACATTTGTATACAATAACCTCTCAAAAATCCATTTGAGTGGTCATTTCCCCTGCAACAAGAAAGGGAAGGTGCAAGCTTAATATTTCAGCAATAGTGAAAAATAGCTCTCACTTGCTTTCAAGAATTCAGTGCTAAAGGCTATCTGCAATGTTTGTAAAAGAAAGAAATAAAATTAGGAAGATATAGAAAATGTGCTAATTTGTCCTAATTTTTTTTAAATAGTATTTTGGTATTTGAAATTGGGAAACTGGCCCATTTTGGTATCAGTTAACACAACAAGCTTCATATATTCTGCAGAATAAAGGTATTTTTTTCTCTCGGTGTATGTCCTGTTCTGTTTGGTGCTGCTGCTATTATCAGCTTCTAAGTTGGGGAAGTTTTTTCTACCCCCTTCCCATTTCAGACTGCATCTGGGCCTCGGAAATGAGAAACAGATTCAGTTGCTTGTCTTCCATGTCCAAATACTAGCCTATCAAATCAAATGCCATCTTTTCCCATTTTCATATGAAGTTTAAATAAAGAAATTTCTAGATCTATATGATGGATAAGTTGTTGTCAGATCTTTTGTCACCTTTTTTTAACAGTTTAAAACCAACACAAAGAGTGCTTATATGAAGATATAAGAAGACATTATATACATCAGCGGTTCTCAACCTGTGGGTCGCGACCCCATTTGGGGTCAAACGACCATTTCATGGGGGTCGCCAAACAACGCGATCCACCTGTCAAGACTGCTAACATCGTATGTTCTTGCTTGCCATATATGAAGAAGCAAACCTGTTTTATTTAGCCGAGTAGCATTTCTAGAGTTAAGACAGATAGCAGTAGGTTAAGGGGTGGGAAAGTATGCAAGTTAACCATAACAATGTCTGGGCACAGTGTGGCCAAGGTCAGCTCAGCTGCAACGGGAGGGGCACCTCACGGTTCACATTAATTGGAGAATGTGATTGATGACTGTAAAATGAAGGAGTGAGTTATGCTTTGTTACAGATGCTTGGGGGAGGGAGGATTCAGTTTCTGGCTTAACTTTGTTAGTGCCGAAGCTATGCAGAATAATAAAAGATTCTTTTAGAGGAAAAAGCCTCAAAATTCTTTGAAAATCTGCTTTCTTTCGGAACCATGTCACCACCATTTTTTGTCAGCCGGCGCATGGGGCGCTGGCACCGCGCATGCGCACCGTGCAGGGGTGGCACATGGGGTGCCGCCACACATGCGTGCCATGCAGGGGGCAACACCGCGCATGCGCACCACCTGCTTATGACTGGGGTCGCCGTATAAAAAGGTTGAGAACCACTGATATACATAGATACACAATGACTGATCCAAAGATACACATGGGTAACAATTAATATTAATATTTTACCTAAAACCAGAAACACAATATATGAGAAAGAATGATTATCCTGCTTAGCTTATGCCATATTGTGTAGCTGCCACAATCTGCTTTAAAATGAAAGCAAGCAAGCACAAATGAATCCACAAACCTCTTAGATCTCATAAACATACTGCCTCTGGTGCAAAATAGGAATTAAAATAGGATGCAAAATAGATGGCAGAAATACAGACTATTCATCTGCATACAGAGGCTCCTTCTGAAGACAGCCAGAGGCAAAAGAATTTTTAAAAATGATTATATCCCAAAGTCAAACACATTAAATTTTCCCCTCTGAAACTCAGAAGTCTCACAATTTTGACTGGACAATCTTAAAAGGTCCCTAACATTTCTCAGCACTCATTCAGTTCCTTCTGAATGTGACTTACTCCACATAAAACCTGGCAAATTGTGATGAACCTGTTCCTATTTAACATTTCAACACATAAGCATTAACTGGCCAGAAAACCAAACCAATTTAAACCAAAATACTAGCAAAAAAAATCCTGCCCAATCCAGAACACACCATGTAGAAGGCATGAAACGAATGGAAAAAATTGCACTTGCTAGTATAATAAACAAATATTTTAAAAAAAATCTGCTTGTCCTAAATGCAACCAAGAAGAAAAATGATGCTGTAAAGAGTCAGAGATATATGAATTTGGCTTACAGTTTTGGTTCTGGGGGGAATAGGAGTCTGAATAATATCTACATACATGGATCTCCATGAGGGGAACAAATGATGATGGATACCTCATGACATCATGTAAATCATGCAACTTATGTACTTGGTTATCACATCAGTTTGAACTGATTGAAAATTATATAATACCTTTATTTGCATGATGACATTGTGATGCACCTGTTTTTATTGATGTCACTCTGTCTTGTTGTGAACTGTGTCTCCAGTGCATGTTCAACAAAGAATTGATAGAAATAGGGAGATCTGAGCTTTAGTTATATAAAAACATGTCTACACTAAAAAGAAAATTTCCCCTTAGCTCTAGATTTAAATATCTTTTATAAACTATTTGTTCTCTTTGGAAGATTCATTTTATAAAATCAATTTGGTAGAAAGCAAATGAGTCTCTTTTGCTTTCATTAAATGGTTTTTTTTGAGGTGGGAGAGAGTTTTTTTTTTTTTAGGAAGGTTAATATTAAGTTTAACTACTCTTATTTTGACTGGAGGGCAGAGGTGGGAAAGAGACCCAAAACATTTGCTTGTCAATTCTTACAAGGTGAAATGTTTAAAACCTGGCAGTTAAACAAACCAAAATTAATTCATCAATTGTACACCATATTATAGGTTTTTTGGTTATTCCCATAAAGTTATTTAGGTCTGATTGAAATTATAAACTGAATTTGGGGATAAGAGTCATCTTATAGAGCTAGAGACAAGAAATATCTTTCAAAGAAGTATGACATGACAACTGTGTGATAGATTTTTGTATCACGACCTAAAGTGTCCTGATGGAGGACAAAAAAATCAAGATGGTGAATATACCCACATGATTGTGGTTCTTTTCTTTTTAAAAGTTCATTGCATGTAAAAAAAAAAGATGTGTTTTTGAAGGTGTGGTTGCATTCACCATCTTGTTCATTGATTTCCCTGTGGATACTCTTGCCTAGAACTTTGTCCAGTTACTGTCATTGATAAAAAAGAATGTGCAGATTTTTCAAGCACTGAAAAATATATGAACAAAGATCACCAGCATACCCCCAAAACACATTTTCCACAAATTAGATTTCTTGTCTCTGAACTCTACAGTTTAATGAATAATTTTAGCCTCTATCAGAAAGGGTCTGTGGCTCAGTGGTAAAGCCACATCAATTCACAGCAATGTATTATTTCTTGACAAAAATATAAATTACTTACATGTTTTAAAAATTGATCAAGCAGATTGCATAATCAAAGACACTTATCTCTTCCTCATACACACATGCATATGCATGGATACATTAAGCTGGCAAAACATTATTTTTTTATTCATTAGTATCAGCAGTTCTATGGATGTTTTCTAATTAACCTATATATCTGTCATTTGTTCATTTTTAATGATTAAATTTCCAGCAGTTATTTCCTCTTAGAATAAATTGATGACATAAATTTTGTATGATGACTGACTAGATTGCTTAGTGCCTAGAAAAAAGAGGGAACACCCCTTTTAATCTGCATCTGAAAATCCATAGAGGTTTTGACTTTTGTCTTAGTCAAAATCTCAGAGAAAGCTATTTATATATCCATAAAGCTAGTTCACACATACAAGTAAATGTGTATAAGAAGGTAGGATTTACTCTAATGATTTTTCTTCCCATCTCCCATATTCAGCCAATTAAGACTGGTGTAGGTGATAAATGCAACACAACTCATTAGAATACAGACAGGAAATTGTAGCAGATGGAGCATTAATTACAATATTAACAGCCTTTATTTCTTCCATCTGCTCTCCAGCTACCTATCTTAAGTGTCAATTGAAAGTGCGGAAAAGTTTAATGTAGTTTACTACATTTGGGATGGTGGCATAATTTAGAACTTTACCAGCTCTTAAAATATGCAGTGGTTACCATTTTGATATTGTAGTTGGTCTTGATATGAGTAGAACTAAATTATCTCATGAGACATACCTTATAGAAGAGAATATATGTAGCTCAGGGTTGAAGAATATATGTAGCTCTTGGTTTTTTGCCTGCAGTTGTTTCATTACCCAAAACATTGTAAGTGCAAGTGAGTGTGGAATTTGCTCCCTGTTTATATACAGTAGTTTACCCTGCCAATGTTGGTATGTATATGCATTTTTTTTCTCCTTGGTAATTCCTTGATTAGGCATTGTTTTCTGCTTGATTGTTGGCCCAGTATTAATCTTTGCTTATCTAGATGTTGGCTACTGAGGAGAGCGTATTCTGGTCCTTTTGTTCCCTTCTTAGCTTTTTAATGGACTCTTTTGAATCATTTAGCTTTATTATGTTTATTGATAACTCATTTGTCTAAGTGACAAGCTTTCAAGAATTCCCTAGTGTTTTTGGATCTACAGTAGCTTGGTGAAAGATGCTTACGGTTTCTCAGCTGAAACTATGGTTGAGTCTGTCCATGCATTCTCTATCATGGAAAGGGAATTGCATGGACAGACTTTGGACAGATAGAAAGGGAATTACCAGATATCCAAGCCAGCTTCTGAAAGAGTCATGGCACCTGCAACCATATTGCAAACCTGCACTGGATCAGGGAAAAATCTTGTGAATATCAAGAGATCATTTACATGTGCTTCATAGACTACAAGAAAGCTTTCAATTGTGTGATCATAGGAAGCTATGGAGAGCCCTACAAGACCTGGGGGTACCAGCATATCTAGTCAAATTGGTGCAATCACTGTACACAAATCAGGAAGACAGTGTACAAACACCATATGGAGACACCGATTGGTTTAAGATAGTGAAAGGAGTGTGACAAGGTTGCATTCTCTCCCCTTTCTTATACAACCTGTATGCTAAAATGATCATGAATAAGCTAATCTTAAAGAATCAAAAACTGGGGTAAAGATTGGTGGAAGAAACATCAACAATCTTCAATATGATGACAATACAATGCTCTCAGAAACCAAAGAAGGCATGGAAATCTGATAAAAAAGTCAAAGAAGAAAGTGAGAATTTTGGTCTCTTCCTGAGCATCAAAAAGACCAAGCATATGACCACTGCAAGGAAGGAAACATCAAACTGTGAAGAGATAGTGAAGAGAAAGAATGTGTAGAAAAATTCACTTTCTTAGGATCAGAGATAGCAGTAAATGCAACACAGAAATAAAACGTTGGATTGCATTAGGTCACTCAGTAATGATGATCATAAGCCAAATATGGAAAAGCAAGGACATCAGCCTGACAACCAAATGGAAGTTAGTTCATTCTATTGTGTTTCCTGGAGCTATCTATGGTTGTGAAAGTTAGACTTTAAAAAAGCAAGACAGGAAGAAAATCAATTATGGTGCTGGAGAAGACTTCCTTGGACAGTAAAGGTGACTAATAAGTAAGAACTGGAGTGCATGACACCAGACATGTCACTAGAAGGCAAAATCATGAAACTGTGTTTCACTTACTTTGGCCATGTCATGTAATTTACTGGAGAAAGCAATTATGTTTGGAAGAATTAGTGATAAAAGGAAACCAGGCCATCAAAGAATATGGTGACTGGATGCTATCAAAGTTGACACCAGCCAGAGCATAGAAAAACTCAAAGAAATGTGGAAAGATCTGGCCCATAGAATCACCAAGAGTTGAACTTGACTGAACGGATAACATCATCCTCATCATTGTCCATGCATTGTGAGATTAAGGAGTTTTCATTGTGAATTCTGACTGCTAGTGGTGTTCATGAATACATTATGCTAGTCTTCAGCCATGATTGGTCATTTGTTTGTATGGCTCAAGATGGAATATATAATGCTTGTGCCTCTTATTTTCCCTACAATGACTACTCTGTGAGTAGTGGGCTGAGAGGGAATGACTAATTAATTCAAAGTAAAGTTTACCATACTCAGTCCCTTCAAGATCAGGGATCCTTTATAGGATTGCAGACACCTAAAATTCAAAAAAATATGAAGCTTTCCCT
Organism: Crotalus tigris; assembly: GCF_016545835.1. NCBI lineage: Eukaryota > Metazoa > Chordata > Lepidosauria > Squamata > Viperidae > Crotalus > Crotalus tigris. Next base: position 144,023 of record NW_024097527.1, read on the forward strand.
TTGCATGTATAATCACACACATGTGTACATGCATTCTGCTCAACTATTCGTAACTTCTGGTCTATTGCTGATACATGCAGTTAGTATGTGTATGTAACAGATGGCTATTTTTTAAAAAAGTACATCTGTTAGGTGGTAGTAAAGCTGGAAATATAATTTAAAAAATTCTGCTTTGATCCCATGATCCCACAAATGTTTCTTTTCTCTCCTGCAGTTTCCAGATGCCTTAGGAAATCTTTGTCTATCTCAGTATGAATTCTCTTAGACCAATCCAACAAATATTGGCAAGGCAGTTTTTTAAGAGATGAAAAGGAACAAAGTTAGTCTTAGGGACCTAGGTTCCTAATTTTAATATGTAGCTCAACACAGCCAGAAATAATATTTAAAATATATATTTTTGCCTTCTTTCAACCTTGAAGATGAAAAAGAGGAACATACCAGCAAATTTAAAGCATAAAGCAATCAGATAGTTTGCAGTTCATTTTCTGTCCCAGCATTTGAATTTAATATGCTGATCTATTATAACAATTTTTCAGTATTAATGGCAGAGCTAGCTCTTTTCTGCCCAAACCAAGATAATTTACTGGAAAATATTTTTATGAAATAGTGAACAGAAGTTACCATTATAGCAGATTGCAACTTTTAGATGTTGGTCAAGAAACAGAAAGTAGAGATTCGAACATGCTACTTTATTGTTATAAGGTCAGAATCTTGAAAGCCTAAAAATATGTTGCTGTCCAGTGTAAACAAAATCCAATTTCTTTCTTATGCTTGCTTCAGTCTTTGAATGGTGTAACCTTTTTCTGCAAGTCATTCCTTAATGGTTCTTTCATACTGAAATAATTTCTTCTTGCTGTATATCATTTTTGACCAGGTCTTGCTGACTTTGCAGAAGGGAAACTCTACTACGCAACTCAAAAACCAAAGCATGCCTGAGGCCCCTGTAACCTGCATCTGTGGGAATGTTGCCTCTAAAAATGCTTGGAAAACCAAAAGAGTGAAAAGGAGTTTTGATCCCCAGCATGAAGCCAATGGAGAAAAAGTCCATTCACACTCCTTTCCAAGCTGTGAAGCCAAATAAAAAGTTGTACAGGTAGTCTTCGACTTACAACAGTTCAGTTAGTGGCCATTCAAAGTTATGACACTGACTTCTGACCTTGCAACCTTTCCAGCATCCCCAGGGTCACATGATCAAAATTCAGAGGCTTGGCAAATGGTTTGTACTTATGGCCATTGCTGTGTCCGAAGGTCATGTGATCACCTTTGGCAACCTTCTGACAAGCAAAGTCAATGGGGGAGCCAGATTCATTTAATTAACTCATCCACCACAGTGATTCACTTAACAACTGTGGCAAGAAAGTATGTAAAATGGGGCAAAACTCACTTAACAAAGTCCCACTTAACAACAGAAATGTTGGGCTCAATTGTGGTCGTAAATTGAGGACTACCTGTATATGCCCCAAGCCACAATTCAAATGCCTTTTGTTTTAATTTCAATGTGTCTAGTTTTGCTTCCATCATCAGACTACCATAAAGGCAAGGAGCAAAGCAGTGGTGGGATTCAGCCGGTTTGCACCACTTTGGCAGAACTGGTAGCTGATTTTTTGTTGCCCAGGCCCAGAATGGACTTCTGGAAGTGGCATCCACACAGAGAACCGGTTGTTCACATATTTGAATCTCACCACTGTAGCAAAGGCTTGAGCACTTTATGTCTGAGGCTGAATTGACTTCCAATGCTACGGAAGTATCTCCTTGTGAAGTGTGTCTGATTCTTCTCATGTAGCACCGAAGGTATTTATATCACAGGAGGGCACCGGATGCCAACAATGGATAAAAGTGAGGGCACTGAATCTGTGAGGCATCCTATTTTCACCAAGATGAATAATGATAATGAGGTTTTAAAACTACTGGAAATAAAACACACGGGGTGATATTAGCATAGTGTTTAGGGCACTGGGCTCAAGGGAAAGCTTGTTTGAAGAAGCACAGCACGACTGAAAGTAGCCCTCAGCATTCTAACACGAATGTTTTATTTAAGTGCTGAAATCCTTTAGGATATTATTATTTGGTTTCAAACACAAAGCAAGAAAAGAAATATTCTGATTTCTTTCTTTTTCTCCCATAAGTGGAAGACTTAGAGACCATGATGACCAATAAGAGAGTGAGTAGTTTATGCCCACAGGGCAAAAAACAACAGGCATAGCTCTAAATGAGCAGCTTGGTGAGCGATTAAATAATAATAGAAAAACAGCAGTTTTTCCAGGTGCAGCCAACTCATGTTGTTTTATGTAAATGACCCAAATGTAAAGAGTGATTTTGTAGACTGGCAGAATAGCAATAATTTTAACAAGTTAAAAAAATAACGGGCATGGAAGTCAACATTAAAAACCTACTTCCTGTCAAGCTGTTTCATACTGAGAGACAGAACAGATACACAGAAATGGTTGGGAGTAAACAGCCTCTGAAACCTGACACCAAAACAGCATTCCCCCCCCCAATTAATTTGGACCACCAAAATTTGTAGAAAGTATGTATTAGCCTCTGGGTGATGGGGAGACCTTGGGAGAAGAGGCTCAGACTCCAGCTTCAATTATGTTAATGGGGATGATAGTAAAAGGCTTAACAATCCAATTAAGAAAGCAAAACCAAAAACTGGCAGCTTTCCCTCAGAAAAGTCAGTTGCTGATTCATTCTGAACTCTCCCTTTTGGAGAAAATGTCATCTCTCTTTGAATGTAGAAGAGCCTTGATAGTTGGATTTTTTGCATCATTCTTAACATAAGAGCATACCAAAGAGAGCAGGTGTTCCTCCAAGGGATTCAGAGGGTCTGCTGGGGACCTGGCTAATGTGGGAAGCAGTCACCCAGCTGAAAGACTTTTCAACCTGGTGTGCTATAGTCTCTGAAAAAACTATTGTCCTCAAAAGGCATTTTACCTGCAAGGAATAATTTACTGGCACCAATAGCATCTTCTCTCCCCTGAGAAATGTCAGTTTGAGGTCATGTGATTTTTACAGAGATAAAAATATATGGAATGGGGGGAGATTAAATTGATTGCCAATTGCAATCCAAAACTACTTCCACCTGCTCTTTAAGGAAGGCCTACAAAAATCTGGATGACCACTGTTGCGTCCTTGGCGGGAAAACAGACACGAGAAGCAGCTGGAGTTCTCAGTTTCTTTTATTCAGCGTTCAGCTTACAGGAAGATGGCTTCAGCCTCGCCCAAATGCCTCGCAGCCTCTTATATAGGCAACTCCCGGGTAAATGGGTTACTTTTCCCGCGCCAGCACCCGCGCATGCGCACGGCGCTGGCGACAGCCTGTCTGGTCCCGGGCAGCTTTGCACCTGCCCGGGACTGCCTGCAAACGCCCGAGCCGTTTGCAAAGGCTCGGGACATAACACCCCTTTCCCCCGGGCTAAAACTACTACCAACATACAACATTTATTTTATATGACATTTTGCTCCCCAGTGCTCCCACTGTTTACTGGCCTTTGCCTTGCCAGCAATGTAATGTAGTCTTCTAGGTACTTAGGAGATTTCTTTGCTCTCTGTGACCTTCTTAGCTGTGGGTTACTGGCATAAGTCCCCTGACTGGAGGGAGGCGTGAGCCTGTTCTCTCTATTGTGCCCTGGTGTCTTCCAAGGACTGTGCCCCGATGCCTGGCCTGCTTGCTTGCCCACCGGGCTCGTCAGGCCAGGGCTTCTGTTGCTTTGTGACCTGGTTGACCTGCCTAGCTGTAGACCCTCGGGCCCCTTGAAGTGATAGCCACTGCTGGGCGTCTCTGTAGAACCTCCTAGGTCAGTCCAAGACCTGTCAGGAGGCTGTCCATTCCCTGAACCCCATTCTGTGCTCGGGCTCGTGTGGGTTTCTGTACTTTCCCAAAACTCAGGTGTTCCCTGATTTGTGCTAGGGTTGTTGTAGTCGGGACTTGGTTCCTCGACTAGCTCTGTGTATGTTTGACCCCCTGTAGGATTTGGGGTAAGGTCAGGCCAACTTTGGGGATTGTGTGCCAGCTCTCTTGCGGGGAATGATTTGTTGGGATGCCCCCGGGTATCCTCCGTGACTGGAGTGCTGTGTGACGTGTGTGGAACGTGAGTATGCCCCCGGGGTGACTCCCTGGCTGGAGTAGGCGTGAGTGCCTGTTGTGTGGGTAAGCTCCATGACTTCCTTTTCGGAGCAATTGCGGAATCTGGGGACGGGCCGTTTGTGGCTCCCTCAGTGGAGATGGGCAGTAACTCTTGCCCTTCCCTTTGCTCCAAAGGGTCCCCCTCCCCCCCTGGAAAAGACCCAGGAGTCTCAGCAGAAAAGTCTCGCCTAGAGCGAAGTTGGTCGATGTGCCGACGTAGGACACGACCGTTGTCCAGGGCAACCTCGTAGGAGAGAGGACCTGTGACGTGTATCCCCAGGGCCTCAAACCAATCGAGTCCTATGAGACTCGTTCGTTCACCCCCTACTACTAATAAGTCTAGTGGACCTTCAAAACTCTTGTATTGCACGTTAAGGGTGGCCTCCCCCTTAACACACACTCTTGCGTTCTGAAAATCTGTTAATACAATATCAGAAGGCCTTAACTTGGCCTTAGACCCACTACTGGAACAAATCTTCCTAAATGTATGCAATGAAATGATGGACAGGGCAGACCCTGTGTCTAGTTCCATAGATAATGGAACCCCTTGTAGCTTCACGTTGAGTGACAGCTTTTTCTTCATGGGCTTGTGTGTGCCTGTTCTACAGATGCTTCTTCGCGAAGCGCAAAACCCTACCCTATTCTGGCTGGGGAATCTGGTACCTTTCAGGCGTTCTTCTTGGGGTTGTGCCTTTCGTCGGCCCAGACACACAGCTGCAATGTGCCCTTGTTTGCCGCATGCCCGGCAGGTAGCGGAGCGGAACTTGCAGTCGGTTCTCCTGTGGCGACCTCCACAGCCGATGCACTTGAGCAGAGCCGAAGAGCTTCCCTTCTGGTTCTCTTCCTTCGCGGGGTGTAGACGGTCGACTTCCTCGTCCGGATCCTCCTCGGCGTTTCGTCGGACGTCTTCCTGGTGCACGGACGCACCCTCTGCACTGTTTCTGATCGGCCGCATGTTTTTGATGGCGCCGCCTGCTGCTTCTTCTGCGGTGACTTCCCTTAAGGCGTCTTGGAAGGATAATTCTTCCTTGGCAAAAAGTCTCTGTTGTAGCTCTCGATGCCTTAGCCCGCACACGAATCGGTCCCTCAGTCGTTCCTCGAGGTCCTTGAACTCGCAGGGCTTGGCGGCCTTCCGTAGCGCGGCAATGTATTCCTTGGCTGTTTCACCGGACCGTTGATCCCTCTGCTCGAAGGTGTGGCGCCATGAGATAACGGACACCTTGGGGTGGAAGTGCTCTTTCAGCAGCTTCTTCAGGTCTGCGTAGCTTACAGACTCTACTGGAACAGGTGCTACAAGATTTTCTGCGATTTCGAAGGCGTCTTGGCCGCAAACGCAAAGCAGGGTGGCGGCCTTCAAGCTATCTTCCCTCACTTGGTTTGCCTTGAAGTAGTTCTCCATTCTGGATACGTAGGACTCCCACCGCTCTGGATGTGAGACGTCGAATTCCGAAAGCCTTCCGATTTTCGCCATCTTCGGATCTTCAGGAGACGGGTCTATCAGCCAGCCTACCCCCGAATGCGCACCGGATTGGCGGGTAGCTGCCGAGTCGACGCCGTTCCTCTTCCGCCGCTCAGGACTCCTTGGGTAAGCTTACACTTCTTCCTTTCCAGGTAGTGCAAGGCATCCCATCCTCGTCGCCAGTGTTGCGTCCTTGGCGGGAAAACAGACACGAGAAGCAGCTGGAGTTCTCAGTTTCTTTTATTCAGCGTTCAGCTTACAGGAAGATGGCTTCAGCCTCGCCCAAACGCCTCGCAGCCTCTTATATAGGCAACTCCCGGGTAAATGGGTTACTTTTCCCGCGCCAGCACCCGCGCATGCGCACGGCGCTGGCGACAGCCTGTCTGGTCCCGGGCAGCTTTGCACCTGCCCGGGACTGCCTGCAAACGCCCGAGCCGTTTGCAAAGGCTCGGGACATAACAACCACTGAGGGAGAAAACGTTAGCTCTTTATTGTCTTCTAATGGTTATCTGTATTTTCACAGTCCAAATAAATTAGCCTTATTCTGTGGTGTACAACTGGCTTAGGCCTAAGCTGATGACTATAGGACTATCTATTTCCACATGATCCATCCCAATGGGGCACCTTCTAAAAATCCTGTTAATTGTAAACAATCAACTTTACTTTTTCTGTGGCAAGGCCTATATTATGCAGCCAAGCACTGCTTATTATAATTTAGAAGGGGGCTCACAGTAAATACTTTTAACAGAAATTTTAGAGATTTCTGCATTTTATAACATTGAATTTTATAATTATTTTTCTATATTTTTGTAAGCAACCAGAATGGGGCAATATATAGATATGCCAAATAAGTACAAGGTCCTCGCCTACCAACTGCTTGTTCAGTGATCGTTCAAAATTACAGTAGTGCTGAAAAAGGAAATTTGCAAACTGGTCATTGAAGTTGCAATGTGCCCAGAGTCATGTGATTGTGATTTCGTTCTTGGAAACTGACACACATTTATGACAGTCGCACTATTCTGCAGTCACATGACTGCCATTTGTGGCCTTCACTGCTGACTTCCAACAAGCAAAACCAACAAGGAAGCTGGCTAGAAGTTGCAAGTCATGGTCATGTGACACTGTGCTTAACAAACCATGGTGATTCACTTAATGAATGCAGCTGGGATTGACATCAGTTGCAACAGTCATGTGATATTTAATTTTATGACTGCACTGCTTAGTAACAGTGTTGCTGATCCCAATTGTAATCATAATGAGGACTATTTGTAAAATGAATAAATTATTGTCACTGTGGTTCTGATATCCTATTATAACTGTTGTTCAAAAAGACAACATTCAGTAATAAAGACTTGACTCCTGTAATACATAGTTAGATTCTAGAGAGGTGTGATTCAACCATAATTCAACTGCATCTTCAAATCAAATTGGATCTTCAAATTAAATCAGCAAATACAATGCTTTTCAATTGACCTGAATTTCTGCACATGCAAAGAAACTATTTTTTTCCAGATTAAGTCAAATATTCAAATCTAATCAATTTGATGTTGTTTGGATTTCTACGTTGAACTAAATCATATTTCCAACCTGAATTACATCATAGATGAAAATCAGATAAATGATCTGAATCAAACTGTGCCTGATTCGCGCATGCTTGGTACTGTCATCCTATTCAAAACAAAAAACAAAAAACATTTTTGCAGCTGCGGACCACGTTATTTTTAATGGGATCTTTGAGGTTGACATGATATGACTGGAGAAGTTGGAGATGAAATCGTTTGTTCTTTATGTGTGAAAGTGAGAATTGGTGGTTGTTGAATCAACTTACTCAAAATAATTTCACTATGGCTACCAAATACTTAATGTGCTTTTAAAATAGTTTCTTTGTTTTAAGAAACAAAACAAAACAAAAGGCACTAAAATCTTGGTGGTTTCTAAGATCCATACAAATGAGGCTGGGAACTGCATGTGATCCATGAGCTATTCATCATTGGTATAAACAGAAGCCAAGAGGGATAGATGAATCTTATATTGGGAATCAATCAATGCGTGAAAATTGAAAATGAAAGTCTTTATTATTTTCTTTTTAGCAACACTCAGAGGGGAAAAAGCTAACATCTTTTAATTATTGATGTAGAACGTATGGCTGGAATCAGTCAACATCTCTGGAAAGTTTGAACTTCATCAAATTAATTACATAGTCCAATACACTTGTAGTTTCAACAAAATTACAAAATATTTAAGGGATGCTTAGAGATATTTTAGGTAATTACTCTAATAGCATTCCACAAATATTAGAAATACATTGTACATGCTCCAGTGAAATTAATATTAATGCTTCAAGTAAATATATAAGGAATCTTTTAAAGGGTTATTAAAACTTATGTGACCCAGGAAGTACACTCCAAGTGATAATAGTTCACAAGTATCATTGAGATTTATATTTCTGGACTTAGAAATGGAACTCATGTCTTGCTTAGAAATGGTATGATTCGCTTTAATCCCAGAATCAAATTAGATGAACAGGAACGCTATAAATCTGAATCTGACTCAGTATTTGATTGAGTTCCCTTTAGTTTTTCCCAGCATGGAAGCTTCACCACTGGAAAATGAAAAATTACAAGATAAGTGGAAGAAGGCTTCTAAGGTAGAACTTGGATCAAACTCTCTCTGTTCTTGGAGGGGAAGTTCAAGTTATCTTCTGGCCCCCAGTAAACCATTTCAGGGATAAAATTTGCAGCTTTACTTATCAGAAAATATATTCAGAAACATCAATTCAATGTACAGATCATTTGTGTTGTGGTGATAAATTCTAGCTCTTTTAATTTTTAAAGTACTAGAATTCTTAACATTTATGTTTTAATATTTATTATTGGTATCTGTAATCATACAGAATTGCATAATGATATACATTATCTGAGAAGATTGCCTACCATTACTGTGGTCAATTTTGAACTACTAAAAGAGAGAATGGTTTATTTTTACTTTCTTTCCCATCATCATTTTCTTCCATCATGTTCTTTATCCTCAGGGCAAGTACTTCTAATTATTATATGCCTCCCTGGGGATGGGAGTGGAGTGTGGCCTAAGAATGCTTTGAATGAATGAGTGTTTTGAATGAGTGGATGCCCTAATGTTTATGCAGTTTACACAGCCATTAATTCAGGTAATTGTGAATTGCTGACAGAGAAGAAAGGTGCTGTTGATTTTATGGCCTTCGCACCAATCACTCAAGTTCTGTGAGGGATCTGTGGTGGAAATGAGATCCAATAACAAATAACCTGAAGATCAAATTCAATTAACACTTCATGTGATCTTAATTCTATCCCCGATTAACAGAGGAATAGAATCAAGATCATGTGAAGTGTTAATAACACTTTATAATACCTTGGTAAGGCCACACTTGGAATACTGCATCCACTTTTGGTCATCACAATGTAAAAAAGATGTTGAGACTCTAGAAAGAGTGCAGAGAAGAGCAACAAAGATGATCAGGGGACTGGAGACTAAAACATATAAGGAACGGTTGCTGGAATTGGGTATGTCTAATTTAATGAAGAGAAGGACGAGGGGGGACATGATAGCAGTATTCCAATATCTCAGGGGCTGCCATAAAGAAGAGGGAATCAAGCTATTCTCCAAAGCGCCTGAAGGCAGGACAAGAAGCAACGGATGGAAACTAACCAAAGAAAAAAGCAACCTAGAACTAAGGAGAAATTTTCTGACAGTTAGAACAATTAATCAGTGGAACAACCTGCCTCCAGAAGTTGTGAATGCTCCAACACTGGAAGTTTTTAAGAAGAGACTGGACAGCCATTTGTATGAAATGGTATAGGGTTATGGTACATGTCCCTTCCAACATCATCATCATCATCATCATCGTTGTTATTGTTGTTGTTGTTGTTGTTATTATTATTATTTAAGAAGACATGAATATTCATATTCATGTTGAATATGCAGGTTATTCATATACCGATATATAGACAGAGCAACCCTTTTTAAACTGTGATTTGCTCCAGTGATGGATATATTCTGAAGCTTCCAAATGCACTGTTGGCAAAAAGCTGGAAGAAATAGGAAGGAATTATATTCTTTGTTTTCTTTTTTCTTTTTTACTTTCTGGATAAACAAGAATCTCTCCCATTGCTTATAAGCAGAACTGCCCTGCAATATTCAGAGAAATGCAAAACATAAGGATAATATTGTCTCTTTTTATTATCAGTTCAAGGTTAATTAAGCTGATTCATACTAAAATGCAAGCCATCAACACTTTCTCCTACTCTTAGTTTCTGGCCTTCTTCTTTTATATTGCATAATAGTGGCTGATGGATTTTCATAAGCACAATTTAAAGGACATCCTAATTATAATTACATGAAACTGAGTCTTCTTGAAATCAAAGGCAGTTACCTCTAACAGGTTCAGATTAAGCTGTGCTTTTCCCTGTAAAATGTTGTTGTATAATCGATCTTCGGTGCCCCATTTTTCTTTTGGCAATGCAAACACATTAAGGACCTGTACTTTGCTGAAACAGAGTGACAAAGGGTAAGTGTTTTTTTTTTTAATAGATTTTCCCCAGGAGCCCCCTTATCACTTCTGAAAATATTTGACAGGGTCTTGCAACCCTTGAAAGAATAGTTTCTCAGCCAAGGTGAAGGAGGATTCTGAAAATTGCCTTCCCTTTTCTTCAACCTAACATTTTTGATCAGGGGTCTTCAGACGGCCATTATATGACTTGTGGACTTCAACTCTCAGAATTCCTCAGCCAGCATGCCTGGCTGAGGAATTCTGGGAGTTGAAGTCCACAGGTCATAAAAGGGCCAAGTTTGAAGACTCCTGCTTTAGATGAAGTTCTCTTGGCAGGAATTTAGTGCCAAGCCTGCGTTTTCTTACATATTAAACCTCTGCAGAGAGAGATAATTTCAGTATCGCCATATGCCTTTTTCCAGCCCAACTCTTTCTTAAAAGTATTCCAAACATAGCTCCCCAAAATTCAACCCACAAACTCCAAAAATTTCCCTGAACTGACCTCTAAATATCCTAACCCTGCAACCTAAAACACAGGTTATCAGTTGTATTAACACTGAACTAGGTTTGGTTTTGCTTCTTTTTAAGAGCAGCAGATATCTTGAGGGATGGTTGCTGTACATTCAATAATTTGGGAAGAAAAGCAAATTTCCTTTGCTCATCCTAAAATATTTTAAACACTAATTCATAGCCTTATATAGTGACCATTATCACAAGGGTTTCTTGCAAAGAAATGCATTGCCTTTTCAAGCATAGCGCTTACTCATTTTATACTGCAGAAAGTTATCCAAGAAGATGGTTATAAAATGCTTTTCAATCAAAGCTTTATTGATTTTTTTTGAGGATATAGATGTATTATTAATCTGAATGGCTTTAATAAAAGATGAAATAGCGATATCTGAATATATATCTTGCTGGGGCAATAAACCAGCGATCCCTCTGAAAAGAATACAACTTTTTACAAGTTTCATTTTGTGTCTGCCACACAAAATGAAGAAAAATAAAATAAACTTTTAGGGATTACTGCATTGCAGTTTCCAAGTACTCTATTGCATTTGCCTCCCTTCTTTGAAGATGGTCTGGAAATGACAATTAGTCAAAAACATGGAGATTTGAACATTCATTTAACTGGGGGTATATTTACTGCCCCAGTTGATTTATTCCAGACTGAATTTTAAGTACTGGTACAAATCTATTGTCTTTCATTATTTGTAACAATAGTATTTGGAGGCATGCCTCTTCACAATTATTCCTACCTGAGCCTGACAATAATTTTTGGAGGCTCTCCTTGGCATATTTTTTCCATATGCAGAAGCCAAATTTTGGGCAAAAGATCTTTTAGCTCTCAGGCTTAGAAAGTGGCCTTGTGAGAGCCTGTCTTGTTTTAGTGCTTTTAGTGCCTGGCAAAATCCTTTTTGTTTTCATTTTTTTAATGGAATCTTAATTTTCTGTCCCAGTGCTGCAGTGTGATCTACTAATCAATTTCCTGTCTGCTATTTTAATCTCTCCTGTTTACCAGCTAGCAACTAATTACTATGATTTATTTTAATACCCATACCCATAGGGAGAGAAACCGTAAGGTAATCCCTGCTGACCTGAAATGTATAATGGAAACTGAATAAAAGAAGAGAGGAGGATCTCTCCAAGCTCTAGCCAGAGTTATTCAATGCCCAGGTTGGAGGGTGGAAGCTGGTGTGTCCAAAGCTTATAGGAACACCATCTCAAACCAGAAGCTCTGTCTGATAATCTGTCAATTTTGGATGTTTGCTGCTAAGTCTAAATGGCCAGGAAGTGTGGAGATGCTGTTAATATAACGCCCAGCATATTGCCCAACATCTTCTCTTCCAAATTTAGAGTTCCTGGTTTGGGGGATTTCAATGTTCAGATTGAGATTTCTTCTATGACAATTATGGACTTACCTGGCTGGTCTCTGGCTAATACATGTAACAGGGCACCTGTTAGATTTGATATTTAGTTAGAGCCAAAAGAGGAACAGCTGTCTGTGATTCCCCTGTCATGGACAGATCACTTTTAGTTCAGTTGTAGACTGTGGCTGCTATAATTGGAGGACTAATTAAAATGGCCTGATCCAGTCACTTAATATATTTATTTGTCAATTTGAAGATAGAACATGATAGATATAGTACAATCAGGCTACTTTTCAATATTTCTAGGTTCTATTTCATCCACGGTGCTGTTTAACATCTATATAAGGCTGCTGGGAGAGATCATCCAGACCTTTAGAGTAAAATACCAAAAATATTCTGATGATATACAACTCTGCTCTTTTTTTCCCCTGAATATTGTTTTTCTCTAGTTTTGAAAAAAAAAATCCTAAGGAGAGTAAATTATTAAGTAGCAAATTAAGAAAGTAGAAATTCAGAAATTTCAATGTCTCTTCCTTGGCAATTTTACAGAAAACATATAATAAATACTCTGACTTCCTAAAAATTATGTCCATGAGAAATAGTAATGGTTGAGTTAACTGACATATTCTCTCATGGCATAATATGGAAGCATTATTTTCATGTTTGGCTATGATTAATTCATTCTTCATTAAAATAAATGATCAAATCCCTCTGATGAAATTTATATAAATTACTTACTGGTGGGCAGAATCCTTAAAGTGATACACATATTGCTAGATGTTCAGTTGGAGACTGTAGCAAGGAGTGCATTCACACAATTATGGCTAGTTCTCTCATTCTCACCCTTTCTCAGTTGATTGGAATTAGCAACAGAGACCTTATATACCAGTGATGGTGAAACCTTTAGAGACCTAGTGCCCAAACTGCAACCCAAAACCCACTTATTTATCACTGGGTGCCGGGTGGGCATGGCTATGGTGGTCATGACAGACTGCGTGGGTGGTGCCAGGGCGGCGGGGGCCAGTCCCTTGCCATCTCTGGGGCACGGCATGCATGCCCACAGAGAGGGCTCTGTGCCCTGCCTCTGGCACGCATGCCATAGGTTTGCCACCACTGTTATATACAATCCACCTTTACTAATCCAGCAGGCTTGATATGCAGCTATGCTCAAAAAAATGTTTTAAAATGTCTGTTGAACAAATTATAGAAAACATAATAACTGTATTGAAAGATCTGCACTGATTGTGGATTTCCTATCAGGGACAATCGAAAGTGCCAGTGTTTACCAATAAAACCCTAAACATCTTTGAAGATGATTATTTAAGGGATCACATCTCTCACTTCAACCCGGCCCCTGGTCAGTGAATCAGTTTCATGACTGATAAATGGATCTGAACCTGTCTTATGGTCTTTGGTTTTCATATGAATTTCACAAATATCTCAGTATATGGATATTCCTGGATTATCCCATATAATTGGCAAATATTTTTGAATCCTACTCTGATGCTACTTCGTTAGAACTGGTGGTTAGATCAAATGAGAGCTTAGGTCTTGGTCTTGATCCTTACTCCTGCAAGCAATTTGATTTTGTCAATGCCTTTTGTCCTTATGATTGTTTAGTTGCTGGCAGGGCAAATATGGGCCTTGGAGGCCAAACACAACAAAAATAAAGCGTAATGATGGATTCAAGAAATTACTTAAAAATTATTGTGATACTTGAAGATTTTTGCCTGTGGAGGTAACATACTATTTAATTAAAGACATATCATCCCTTAAGCAAGAGGAAGCAATCCTTCGGTGGCTGTAAACAATTCAGGAGAATTCAGTTTAAAAAAATGCCAACAGGGAATGGGGGAAGAAAATCCCCTCCAAACTTTTTTAATTTTGTGCTGGCAAATTTAAAATTCTGATCCCTAAAGAGAATTTCAGTCTGTGACAATCTGCTATTGAATATTTCAAATAAACAGAGCAGTTGGTAGCTGAACAAATAAATGAACTAAAATAGGAAATTATCCAATTGGTTTAATTTAACCAGCATTTAAAGGAATACTGCATCTAGCAGGGGTAGCCTATATGTTTATCCAGTGTAAATATGAAATGATTACTCATAATAGTTACATATTACCTCTGATAACAGAGACATTATACCTCTGAATGCTGCTTTCTGAAGAATATAAGCAGGCAGGGGGTTTTGAACCCATTCTCTACTTCCCAGTTAGACTTTTAATCTAACTTTAAAAATCAACTAAATCTCTTAAGACCATTAAAATGGCATGATATCTGGCATGAGATCACAATTCTCAAGAATTATACCAGAGGTCTTCAAACTTGGCCCTTTTATGACTTGTGGACTTCAACTCCCAGAATTCCTCAGCCAGGCATGCTGGCTGAGGAATTCTGGGAATTGAAGTTCACATGCCATAAAAGGGCCAAGTTTGAAGACCCCTGAATTATACTTCCTTTCCTTTCCTATTATTTCACATATATGCTTTGGAAGAGCATGGGAAAAAAGGCTCAGGAGATGGGTAACATCAACCAGTGAGGAAATGGTTCATCATCTCCCCACCACCCTCTTTTGTTCCTTACTGCTCTTCAACAAAAATCATTATGTATGTGTCTCTTTATTTAAAATTTACATGCAACTATAGGTCTGCTGCCCCTTTATTTTGATCATTTATAGGTTCTCTTTCAATGATTCAAAATCCTTCATATTTTCTTATGTAGAAGATCCAAATGCATTAATAAAACCATAATAACTAAAAATACCAGGTCCTCAAGTTCCTTTTCATGAGAAAAACTAGTGATAATTTTTGAAGGGTTGGATATTTTTCCAAAATGATTTAAAAAGATATTCTATCTCAGGGAAATTTGGAAGCTCCAAAGTTATATTGTATGTCAGGAGGGAAGGAGGAGGAGGAAGAGGAGGAGGAGGAGGATGTGCACAAGACAAACAGGGATTTCATAGCTCTTCCTTCCTCATCTCCAGTAAAAATACTTGTATAGACTATGTATATAGAGATGAATCAATTAATTAGAATTGTATTCATTGGCATAGTGCTGTGCGCTGCTGAAGGGGCATTCTAAGCTTTGCCCCGCAGATCACCTGCCCAGGCATAGAAGCTGCTACCTCTTTGTCTTTCACCAAGTCTCCCAACCGCCTGCCTCTGCCGGGCGAGGCAGGTGTCACGAAAAATATAAGACACCCTCAAAATTAAGAGCCAATTCCTCTTTTGGAGGCAAAAATAATATAACACAGGGTCTTACTTTCGGGGAAACACGGTATTACTTTCCCCCTTAAACTGTGCCCTGCTATTTTTGTTAACAATTGTTGGATTTAATCCAAATTGGATTTGGTTAATCTTACTGTCTCAACTTTTTCAAGGCATTCTATGACTGCAAGAAAAAAAAATCACTGTAGCATTTACAATATCATTGATTTCTTTTACAATATTTACAATCCTCTCCAGTCCAAATGGACACTGTGAATGGGATACAAATAGACAAAACCACAATATTTTTTAAAAATAATATCAGGATCAGAGAGGAAGACTCGGAGATTCAGTTTCAAGTCTTCAAACTTTGCTTTTAAATCTCAAAGGTGCTTTTTTTCAAAAGACAACTGGATTTTTTTCCCTTGAGGATGAAGACGTTTTGCTTCTCATCCAAAAAATAATCCAGTTGCCTTTTGAAAAAAAGCACTTTTGAGACAACTATGACCTGGGTGACTGAGAATCACCACTTCGCTTTAAAAACTCACAGGATGACTTAGAGCAGACATGTCAAACTTGCGTGATGTATCGGAACTTTTTCCCCACTGCCAGCAATGGGGTGGGTGCGGTTTCCTCGTGATGTATCTGGCCTGCAGGCCGGCAGTATGACACCCCTGACTTAGAGCAATTCATTTTTCAGCCCAGCCAACCTCACAGGATTGTTATAGGATTAAATAGGGAGAGATCCCCATCACATAACCTTGAATTCAGATGAATGCCAATAATATGCCAGCCCTTTGAGTCATGTCAAAAAGCAGATGTCACAAGACATAGTGACACTTACTTTATTATATAATACTAACAATAGAATCTTGGTAGTGTGACAGTAATTTCCTTCAGTTTCTTTTACATATAAGACAAGCCTGATCAATTCTGGGCTTTTTCCCTCACCATACCTGTTTTCCTTTCCAGAGTGCATGTTTTTTCTATTAGCTGCCACATATCTGCTTCAAGGCTATCTTAGCATTCCTCTACACCTTAAATATAATAACAATAAAAAGGAAACATCATACAAGTAAATGCTTCTGACCAAGCCTTGAAGATTATAAACACAGAAGTCAAAAATCAAAATTCTCCAAATGTTTCTTCACTCATAAGTAGAAACAACTTGATACTCATTTCAAATCTTGCACCACCACCTAAGCTAAAGCAATCTCACATAATTTACTGGTTACTACAAATTTGCAAAAAAAAAAAAAAAAAAAAAAAAAAGATATGGACTACTGCCTTGAAGGATTACTAGAGTTATGCACCGAAAACTTTTTGAGAGCTTAGGAACATTTTGCCTAAACGCTATAATCATTGGCTTGTTCAGAATTCTAATTTCAAGGTGCTGCACGAAGCTTCCTCCTGGCTTCTGTTGAATTAAATCAGCCTCTAATTCCTGGCCATGTCAGCCTTTAACTGTCGTCTTTTTCCCAGAGACAACTGAGAGATACATGAGCCAAGTCAAGGTAGCAAGTCTTAAAATCTCCTTGGAGACATTTCTGAATCTCATTTCCCTTGATTAAGAGTTTTACTATGAAGATTTGCTTTGGATGTGCGGTATTAAGCTCTGAAATGCTAGGCTACAATTCTTCCAGACCCCTTTTTGTGGTCCTTAGAAGCCCTCCAAACTTGTCACTGCATTGTAATTTTAATGTGATGGAAGGAGATAGTTAGTAGTAGTTAGTATATATACACTGTAGTAGTAGTAGTAGTAGTAGCAGTAGTAGTAGTAGTAGTAGTAGTTAGTAGTATATACACTGAGAACTAGCATAGAAATATATCTAATTACTTAGGGTAGGGGTAGGTAACCTTGGCTCTTTTATGACTCGTGGACTTCAACTCCCAGAATTCCTGGCTCAGCTTGGAAACCTCTCCCTTTCCCCTCAGCTTGGCTGGCTCAGGAATTTTGGGAGTTGAAGTCCACAAGTCATAAAAGAGCCAAGGTTGTCTACCCCTGACTTGGATATAGGTAAAAGGGCAAATTATTTAAAAGTTATGGTTGTCAGATTTATCTAAGGAAAGAGATACATAAATGTACCTTAAATGAAAAGGCAAGAATTAGATATGCTAAACCCAATCAGCAAGACTAGGGTTATTTTTTTTATATCTAATTGCATCTTGATTCTATAGAATCAACGGATTGGCAAGGACCTTGGAGGTCTTTTATTCCAATCCCCTGCCCAAGGCAGGTGTCCTTATACAGGTAGTCCTTGACTTATGACTATAATTGAGCCCAAAATTTATGTTGTTAAGTGAAAAAATTGTTAAGTAAGTACTTGCGCCATTTTACAACTTTTCTCGCCACATTTGTCAAGTGAGTCACTGCAGTTGTTAAATTAGTAACATGGTTGTTAAATGAATCTGGTTTCCCCATTGACTTTCCTTGTCAGGAGGTCACAGAAGGGGATCACATGACCCTGGACTGCAACCGTCATAAATGTGAATCAGTTGTCAAGCATCCAAATGTAAATCACATGACCATGAGGAATGCTACAAAGGTCATAAATGTGAAAAATGGCTATAAGTCACTTTTTTTTCAGTGACATTGCAACTTTGAAAAGTCACTAAACAAACTGCTATAAGTCAAGGACTACCTGTACCATCCTGGACAAATAGATATCCAATCTTCTCTTGAAAAATATTTCCCATCAGTGATGGGATATACTTCAGGCAGCATCAGAAAAATATGAAAGGAAGTGTAAGTGATCCATTCATGTGATTGGGGTAGAAGCAAGCTGAGGAGGCAGGTGGATAATCGGGGATACATGGTGCAATTCCTGGCAGTCTAAGCAGAGTCACTGAGACAGGAATACAATAATTATCAGCCTTTCAAACCAGACTTGATCAGGAAACAGACTGCACATGAAATACTGGAACTCTACATCATTGATACAGGCTATAGTGACAGAACCATGAAAGTCCCAGAAATCTTGAAAATCTTGTACCAAGGAAAGTTAAAACAGAGCCAGTTTAAGTTTTTCTTTCATTTCTTTCTCTTTTTTTGCAGGATTAATATTTTATCAGCCATCACATCGCTTGTCCAAGATCATCTCTGTGATTTTATACATTGACGCACACGGCTGAAGGAGGGAAAGGAAGTTTAAATCAAACATGGGTGGTGGCTTTGGTAAGGAACACATCTACACAATGGTGGCTAATATCCCAACTGTTACCTTTCTGAACCAGCCGGACCTGTGACAATTATCTATATATTGATTATAACCCATTTTAACCACTGCATTAGCTCTATGTATGTTTACACTTCAAAAGTGTCCAGAAATTGCAGCTGTGCAAAATGCAATGATCAATCTTCTACCTAGTCCAAGGGATAGACATCATATCCAACAGACTGCTATTTGTTTACAAGATACAATTCAAAGTGTTGGTGTTTACCTTTATAGCTCTAAATGGCTTAGAGTAGGGGTCCCCAACCCCTGGGCCATGGCCACCACTGGGCCATGGCCTGTTTGGAACTGGGCTGTATGAGCAACTGGTCAGTGTACATATGCGAATGGAGCATGACTTGCGAAAGTGGTGGGCCAGCATGCACGTGTGCACAGAGCTTGACTTGAGTAAATGGCAGGCCACCACATGCGTGAACTTGGAACAAGTGATATAACACTTCCTTTGTTTCAGCTTTGCAGGATCCTAGCATATGTAAAAGGCATCCAGCTGACGCTAAACCTAACTCCAGAAGGGCATTCTGGAAATGTATTCCAATACATCCAGGAAGGGACACAATAATTCAATTCATAAATCAGAATCTTCTCACTCTATTACACATGCTTGCAGGACTGCTAGCAAACTTGTAACCAGGGAGAATTACACAGAGGTTCTGGTTCTATGAGGTAGTATTTTTAAAGGGAAAAGTTGGGCTACAATATGCACTGACAATGTCCAGTTGATAATGATAGTTTCCGTGGTGGGATTCAGATGGTTTGTACCACTTTGGCAGAACCGGTAGCTAATTTTTTGTTGCCCAAGCCCAAAACGGACTTCCGGAAGCAGCATCCACACAGAGAACCTGTTGTTCACATATTTGAATCCCACCATTGGATAGTTTGCATGGGGAGGAGTTAAATATTCACCAGCCACATTGTCTTTCTGATTAAATTATTTTCAGGAAATCAGATAAATAAAATGAATTGCAGACTTGTTCCTGGATCTTTAGCAAAGTCATTGGGATTACTATTCAGATTTAGTAATACTGAAAATAATAATAATAAAAAAAGTTTCAGACCTTGAGCATGTACAGTTATTCCTAAAATCAATTTAACTTTTTTCAATCTTCCATGCAAATATGAAACATTGGAGCTGTTTTAAGAGTTAATTAATCTTAACAAATCAGTTATTTACAGATAATTTTCCAGCTCATGTGGAAGCACTTCTGAATCATTTTCCAAGTGTGCAGAGCATAAAATTTACAACATCCACAGCATGAAAACCTAAACTTCAATAATTTGAAATAAACAATAGTTTAATAGTATTATTTAATCCAAATGAAAATATGGTCTACTGCTTACTTTTCAAATAAATGTTACTAATAAATCTACAATTATCTTAGTAGTGTTGCTCTGCAGGATTGTGTCTCAGAGTTTTACACTTCAATCATCACCCCTACCAGAACAGGTTGATAATATGCACCTTACCAGAATTCTAAATTTCTGCTGTATACTTGTCTCAAAGCTATGATGCTGCTTTTTGGCAACTGATTTTTTTTCAGGCTTGAAAAATCTAATCACAAAGATGTTTACATGAAGAAGCAAGCAAAACGTATCTCACCAATTTGCTACAACTGAAACTACAAGACTCTTTCAAATTTCATTTGCTCTCCCATAAAAGGAACATTTAGTTTTTCAATATGAAACATTAATGTTTCCCTGAAAGATACTAATTTGTATTTTTCTCTCTCAAATAAGATAGTAATTTGGCTCTTTCCTTGTACACTATGAATAGACCTGAGTGTACATGAGACAATTTCGCTTAGCTATCTGCAGGGGCTCAGACACCATGTAATTGTCTTTATATAATGAAATCTATAGACAAAATCTAATTTTTCTTCTCAAGCAGCTTGGTGACAAAAGCAGTACTGCATATAAGACCTTAGGCTCTTATCCTGTTATTGGATTTGTAAAACCAAGGTTAAAAAGAAGAAATATACCTGTACTCTACCCAAACAAGAAACACAAACAAGAAAATAGTCAGTGATGTAGCAAAGAATCTGTTCTACGGTTAAAAAGACTTAGAATTTCTTCTTTTTTAAATAGTTCTTAGATAACCCAGCAAACCAATGACCTGATATATAAAGGTGAAAGGGATGTGACTTCAACAAAAAGCAACAAAATATAAAACCTAGTGAAGTGGAACTAGCTATTTCCAGGGCATTTGTCACAATGACAAATCTTCATGAAAAATGAAAGCAGATAATCTGGACCAAGCAGAGTTATACTCCTTTTCTTTTTAAGAAAAACATGTTTGACATAGTAAGAATTCTCACTGCATACAATATGGACCAACACAATATTTTGTTCAAAGCAACAGTTCAATTAATTATTTAATCAACAGGTATCCTTGGGCGAGATAAGTATGTGTCAGTGGTGGAAATTGACAAAACAATCTTTGCAACATCAAGAGGTAAGTCCTGCCCCTTTTGTACTCCCATTTATGTGCAAAAGAGGTAGAGCTTGTTCTTATGGGACTTGCTTTGCTGTTTTGATGAAACCATTGGATTCTATAGACTCTTTTGTTGGATTCTCTCACAATGCAACACTGTAAAATATGGCTTATAAACTATATTGGGCCATGCATTAAACCAGGGGTATCAAACTCACATCGTTGCTTGACATGTCATGACGTATCGTGACTTTTTTTCCATTGCCGGCAATGGGGTGGGTGCGGTTTTGGCATGACGCATCCAGCCCACGGGCTGGCAGTTTGACAGCCCTGCATTAAACTAAACCAAAAGCAAGCAACCCCCCCCCCCATCCACATTATGGTTGAGATTAAATCATAGCAAAAGTAAAATTAAACCAGTTTAAAGAAATAAGAAGTCAAAGGATCCAGGGGAACTATTAATTCCCTCTTTGTAAGCTTTTTTTATATTGCTGTCTCTCATATTGATTTCTCTCTTCTGTTTCAAATCTTCTCCCAATCCATTATGTCACTACAGCTATTCTAAGACTAGTTTAAACTTCACCATCCAACAACTTTAATTCTGCCTAATCACTTTTATGCCTACAACTGATATCAGTACTTAACTGATCTTGGCTGACCCCTTCTGCCCCCAAACCTAAACAGAGTTGAACCTAAGTAGGAAGTCTCATGGCTGTAATTTTTTTTTAGTTAAAAAAAGATGACAATGGCTTCTTCACTTCTTCATTATTGCCACTAAGACTATATAGATATGTTCACAAATTCCTGATGAGTAACTTCACAATTTGAGGGCATCTTTATTTTTTAAGCATTTCTGCATTACCTGCAAATCCATCCCTGATTTTATCTTCAGGTTATTAATTTTGGAAGGTTTGGAAGTTTGATGTCACCTGAGGTACATTCCTTCAAATTGCTAAGAAGAATTTCAGTTATTCACTTGCTTAACTGCTTCAGGCAATTGGAAATCACTTTATGTACAGAGATATCCTGCAATGTAACACATGTAATAATCTATCAACCACTCAAACATTCTGACTGAGTTTTTTTCCAGGTTTCTGTTTTACAAAATTCTCTGTGTTCTATTTTGTTGATTCAAAAGTGTCTTTCCAAAACTCAGCAATTCAACAATTTTATCATATGTAGTACAAAATTCATTTGATTCCATATATCACCACATGCTAATATAGGTAGTCCTTGACTTATGTTCATTCAAAGTTATGAGCTATCTAAAAAAGGGGAACTATGACCTGTATCTAAAGTTCTGATGGTCAGCCCCTCACAGTCATGTGGGCACTACGGGCTCTCAGCAAAAGCCATATGATGGTTTTGCTACACAATACTGAGAAATGGGTTTGCTTAACAGCCATGGCACTTGCTTAATGACTATCACAAAAAACATCATAAAATCAGGTTGGTCATGTTTTATGATCATCATAACATGCAACCATAAGAGGCAGACTTCTATTAGGCATGAAGAATCAGGACCACAAGTTAAGTTCCAGTTAAGCTGATTTATTGCTCATGCCTATCACAAGACTCTAGTCAACTAATAGACAGCACTAAATGGAATTGAAGAGGGACTTGGGCCACTTGTGGAAATGTAATGATTCCATGCTGATTCCTCTCTTGACTCCATTCCCAGGCTCTACCTCTCCTTCTCCTACAGCTCTGTTACAGTTTTAACTTGAGACTACCTGTAATCAGGTTAGGATTACTCCTAAAATGGTATAAATATCAAACACCATACAAATCAGCTGATTTTGCTATTTCTTGAATTAGACTATTCTCATTTACAGCTCTTCTTCAATGAGGATATTTTCAGAAAGGGAAAAAATCTGCTCTAGAAGACTTATTATGATTTTAAATGTGAAATTAATATTTAATCAATTGCTCACACTAATCGATCAGCGTACAACTTACATAAAATGTGCTTATATTTATTATACATAAATTCATTATGCACAAAGAGATGATCTAAATTGATAAAAATATGTATCATTGCTTGATCCTGAGGCAAGACGTCAGGTGAAAGCCATAGATGAGAATAATTTAGGAATCAATTATTTAAGAATGGGTTTCCCATAACTTATAGTCATAATATCCTACTATACTGACTTCTCAAATGTTAAAAATGCAGTTTAATTATACATACTGAAAAAAATAACATTATCTCTAGAAATCTTTTTGGAGAAAGCAGGAGTGATGCATTGGAAATTATTGTCTGCATAGTATGAATTAACCAGGATCCTTCTGCAGCTGAGGGGAATGTGGCCAAAAGGAGACAGTTTGCCACTGTCCTTACCTGACATGTTTTTGAAATAAGTCTGCAACATGTCACCATCTTGGAAACTCCATCATAATCTTTTCTACAGTTAGTATAAAACATAAAGGAGTTCTTTGTCAACACATATGGAATGAGACTGTCAACCTAGAAACTCCACCTTGGAAAAGGGAGAGGGAAGACTGTACAGACTGTGAACACATTGATTCTTCTCAAAAGTTTTGCTCAAAATCCTATACAGAAGAATAAATCCATATGTAAAAAAAGAAATGTCAGAGGGGCAGCAATGTTTCAAAAAAGGCAGAGACACAAAAATCAGCTAATAAAAACATGGATAGTGAAGAGAATTAAAGAATATAAGAAGGAGGTCTACCTTTGCTTTATTGTTGTGTAGATCGTGCCAAACTGTGGAATATATTAAAGGAGTAGATGCATGGATGGGTAAGCTGAACATCTGATTACTTTTATGAAGACTGCTTACGATGAACAAAATGCTACTGCAGAACTGCAATCTGCAAACAAACCCTGCTGTCTTGAGAAAGAAAGGTTTGCAATGGGGAAAGGAGTGAGATAAAGATCCCCTCCCCATCTGCTTCACTTTTACAAAGAATATATTATAAAAAAGGGAAGCCTGGAAGAGATGACAGCTAAAATCAAATCAGGAAGTTTAAAAACCCAGCTTGAGATATGTAGATTGTTAGCTGAAAGTGAAGAAGAAAAAAGCTAATTATAAAAATAAAAATGGGCATGAAAAATCTGGGTTATGTTAAATATTAAATAGACAAAGATAATGTTAAGTATTTTAGTGAAATTACAAGTGAGGGGAGAGAAATGAAAGTGAATTTTTTGCTTTTTGGGGCTCAAGAAAGTATGCTAGAGAACTAAAGAGATCTATTCAAGAGAATTATAAAAATCAAAGAGCATAAGGATGCTTTTATGACAAAATGATCAGATGACCTACAAATGGTTGTGAAAATGGGACATTGAGAAATAAGATGATTGCCTTTGAATTAGTCTGAAAAAGGTTACTAAAAGAATCATGGAGTATAAGAGGAATCAATCAATTGGTTCTGGCTCAAATACAGAATAATTGCTCATTTGAGGTAAAGATTAGAGAGCAGAAATCCACATTCCTTAGACAGGTTATGTGAGTGATATATTATTTATTTCTTTATTTACTAGTGCTTATATGACAGTCAAGCAGGACACTGAGTGGTGAACTAGAAAAGGCTATTATGATTATTTATTTATGGAATTTTTCACCAATACAGTGATTCTGGGTGGCTTACAATATAATAAAAAGTTGAAAAGTGCTAAAAAAAAACCCAATTAAAATTAGAAAATTGAATAAAAAAGTTTAAAGTTAAAAACCAAGATTATGGGCAGCCTTCTCTACTCCCTCAGCCACTCCCAATAGTGGTGGTCTCCTGTTGGGACCCCAAGCCAAGGAGCAGAGCCAACTTTTTAGGCCTTTCTGGAAGGCCATGAGTGTGGTGGCAGATCTCACTTCTGACAGGAGAATATTCCAGAGGGCAGGAGCTACAGCAGAACAAGGATCTTCTCCTGGACCCTGCCAGCTGATATTCTTTGGCTGACCTAGGGATCCAAACTAGGTCCCTTCCACTGGAATGAGTGGGCCAGGTTAATCCCATTGGGATGAGACGGTTAGCAAGGTCAGGAGAAATAGAACAGGAATGCAACAATTAAGGTGGGATGAATTGGATCAAAGAGATCATTGGAATGTCCTTGAAGAAGTTAAAAGTTACCAACGAAGAAAAATTGAGATGGTAGGCATTTGTTCATACAGTCACCAGAGGTCAGGCCTGACTCAGTAGCACCTAACTAACTTAATGTTCCATAAAACTACCTAAGATTGGCAATCCTGCTTGCTTGGCTAACCCCACTTGCTTCCTAAAATATCACCAATATATTTTGATTTGGTATTCAGTAAATTGCCATGTTGATCTTTGTGCTGAAGCTGAAGATTAGTCTGCAATCTTCTGAAGTTTTACTAAACTGCTTTTACATAAGACATATGTTCCTTCTTTTGACTCTTTCCTCTGAGGCGTAATGTTCTGTTAAATTTACCGCACTTCAGTGCTTATTATCTTTGTGCCAACATGCTTAAAATTGACCTGTGCTATTTTCCAGTAAAAATCACTAGCGTGTATTGCACATACTGTACCTGTAGAGTTTTACAGATAGGAATTTCAGCTGAAAGAATGCTAAAATTCAGTTATTCATGTTTCATGAATGAAAAATGAAAACTACCCATAGCAGTATGGGAATAAAACAGACACCAATATATATTTTTGATCTTGATTATGGTAATTAGTATTAATTACTACATGGATATCTTTGTAGTTAGAAGCCCATCTCTAAGTATTAAGCAAGAGGCTATTTACATATGAATTTCTTGACAAAATTAAGTACTTTTCTTCCATCTCCCTTCATAAAAGCCTTGTGACGGTTTTTATTTGAAAATCTACAGTAGCACACTTCCAACGCTGTCATGCCTGTAGAATTTTTTATGCCACTTATCTCTCCAGGAAGAGACTAGACTAATTTGATAAATCAAAGCATTTGGGCAGATTATTATAAATGGCATATACCAAATCATAGCTAACCCAAGTCAGTATTCCAGTTTTTATGTAGCAATAGGTGGATACTCAGGAATAGTGCCAGTAATCTGTTTTGGAGGGTCATGTAAATCCATTTTCTTACTCCCAAATAAATTATCAAAACGATCATCCATCATTTGCCCTGGGATAAGCCAATAGTAACTGTTATAAATATTTTGTTGGGGGGCAAAATAGGTCTCTGTTTGAAGGTGTTATACTCCATATGAGTAACCTGGAGAAACTGGACTTCCATGCAGTCCATTCCTGAATCCCCTATTTGCAGCCAAATCACATGCAACTCACGTAATTGGGGTAGAAGGACGGAGAACTTACTAAATATATCAGAATTCCAAGAGACAGTCTACTTTGTTTTGAAAACATTCCTTACTTTAAATTTTCTCCAAATTGTGGATAGAACACATGAATATAATGTCAGATGCCTGTGCCCTGTTCTTTCTGTGTACTGATTGTGCTCAATACAGAAGCCTCAACAGGATTAAGAATATGGACCCAGCAATCTCTAGCAAGATCAGGGAAGAAAGACAAAGCTATACACAAAGGCTCTTTTTCAGTTTTTGTTTATGATTTGATTGGGTCATGGTTATGATTCAATCTGATTTGTGATACTTATTCTGATATTTACCACTATATGTATGTCCTATAGTGGTGGCACAGTGGTTTGAATGCAGTATTGCAGGCTAATTCTGCCAACTGCCAGCAGTTCAACCCTCATCGGCTAAAGGTTGACTCAGCCTTCCATCCTTCCAAGGTCAGTAAAATGAGGAGCCAGATTGTTGGGGGCAATAAACTGCTTAGAGAGGGCTACAAATAACTATGAAGTGGTATATAAGTCTAAGTGCTATTGCTATTGCTGCAGTATTAGTTTTAGCTTTGTTAGTGGTAGTAGCTGAATGCATTCCAAATGATAAAGTTATTTCTTTGGCATTGTCTATCAAGCACGTGGCATGTCGTTTGAGAATGTGGAGGATAAGAGAAAGTTATGGACCTGCGACAGGCAAGAACTTACTGATAAATACCAAGACTGGAAGATTGCATCTTGCATTCATCTTTTATGCATTCTGTCAATTGTGTGATTATTTTACACATGAGTAGCTCCCATATGGGATGCTATATAAACGAAACCATCCATATAAAAGAGTTTGAACATCACAATCTTCAGCAGTTCACTGCTAAAGCTTACAACTCATAATCATCATTCCTCAAGAGATCATTGATGTATTTATATGCATTCTAATGCTGTGTCATAACTCAAGTAGGAAAGTTCTAGAGCTTGAGATTTGGAGTGGATGCTCCATTCACCCATAGTATCCAACCAAACTACTTATTTATTTATTTGTAAAAGATTTGTATGGCCATCTGTCAGAGCACAACTCTGGAATCTCAGAGCAACTATAAAGCTATAAAAATCATAGAACTGTAAAGCAGAAACTAAAAATCATCCTTCTAGGAGGCCTCAATAGTGAAGCTTCTGCTAACCAATACAATTCTGATGACTCCATAGCATCATCTCCATAGGGGAGCAGGATCTCCATAGGGAGATGATGCCTTCATATTGTAGAGCAGTGTTTCTTGGCAGCTTGAAAACATTGGCTGGGAAATTCTGGGAACTGAGGTCCATATATCTTCAAGTTACCAAGGATGAGAAACACTGCTCCAGTGTTCCCTCCAAGGCACTATTCTGAAATTCCATAGAAGAAGATGGGCAGATGATGTGAAGGTAATCTGTCTATTTACACATATGGACTCTTTACCTGGAGGCTGAAGGATCCAAGCAGTGCATCCTGCCAGTTTTGGTATTGAGGAGCTAAAATTTGGTAATCACTGATGATCACTGATGATCTTTCCAGGAAGGAAAGATGATGATCAATAAGAATGCTGTTTTCCAGATAGGAAAAGGGGTAAATGTATGGATAATAGTCGAAGGGGAATGCAGACAATCAGGAAAGTACCAGTGGTAAGTTTCAAGGTACAGCCATAAAGATAAAGAGCTCTGAACATCATTCAAAAATGTCCTTTGTGTAACAGGTATACAAAATTTCCGAAGTATAAGAAGAATCTAAAATCTGGGGGGAAGAGGGCAGATAGAGGCTGGAATGCTGTGAGCTATTTAGTAGCAAAGCCTTATGTGTTGATGACAGGCGGGTGACCTGTTTGACTGAGATGACCTACTCTAGGGTGTGATGGATAGGATTTTACAGGTTTGAAATTCTAGACAGTCATTGGTCTGTGACAATGGTAAAAAGGTCCTGCTCGGATGGGGGTTGGATCAGTTCTGAAAAGTCTACCCAGTGATCTGAGCTTTCTTGTAACCAAACTATTTTGTTAAATGTAGTTATGCCCATATCTTTCCTTCAAAACAAACATGTTATGTTCTCTAAAATTACAAATTCTATAGCAATAACTGTAGTTGTGATCTCCAATTACATCCATGTAAAATGAAATATGGTATTGTTTTACTCCAGATTCTTGTTTTTTTCTAGGCTAATACTGGTTTTCTAATTATTGTCAATTATTGGTTATTTTATAAAATTCATTCCAATATTTTTTCTCTCTCACTTTTAAAAAGAAAAATGCACAGATCTGTCCACTTATCACAATATTAAAAGCTGGTACATCAGTGTCAGGAGTCCAAGACATGAATAATGCCATTAAAAAACCACTCCTGACTTTACTATGTCAGCTACTGAACTTTGGAATGTAAGGAAAACGATCACCATCAATTATAATAACATCCTTTGACAAGGCTGCAATTAATTTTTTTTGTTTTTTAAAAAAGTATAAGTTTTGTTCCATGATGCCAAAAGAAATGGCAGGCATTAATTGACTTATCACCAGGCAGTGATAAATGGGACTGAATGTAAAGTAGTTATTCATCTTTAGTTGAATAAACAGTTTTGTTGCTACAATCTCTCCTGTGTTATGGAAAGAATAACAATAGGATATTCCAGGAACCTTTTATAAATATTTGCAATAGGATGTGTTAAAGAGTAATACATCATGATGCAGCATTTACATAAAAGAAATGCCAATCTAAAGTTCTATAAAACATATATTTATACTGAGAATATTAAAAGTGAAATATAAAGTATAAAAGCTAAAAAAGTAGGACTGAGTCTTAACATCAGGAAAATAAAGATAATGACAACAGCTGCAGATGGATGTGAGATGTTTATAATTAACAAGGACAAAATTGAATTAGTTCGAGAATGTATCTTCCTTGGATCAAAAATTGTTCACAGTGGCAGTTTTACTCCTGAAATTGAACACAGGATAACCTTACAATGGTTAACATGAAAAAGATCTGGAAAAACAGAGATACTGATATAAATACAAAAAGCAGACTAGTTAGAGCAACAGTCTTCCCTAAAATGATATATGGATGTGAGAATTGGACAATAAGAATGGCTGATTGAAGAAGAATTGACGCCTTTGAACTGTGATGCTGGCATAAATTATGGCATGTACCATGGACAGCCAGAACAACTAATAGAAAGTGCTGAATTGTATAAAGCTAGAAAAATCACTAGAAGTCAAAATCACAACATTACATCTGATTTACTTCAACCATGTCATATGTGCAAATTCATTAGGGAACTCAATGACCCTAGGAATGGTTATTGGAACAAGAAAAAGGGGCAAGCAAAGAACACACTGGCTTGGTAACATCAAAATTGATTCAAAGATGAACAACTTAAAGAAGCTGTGCTTGACAGGGTAGCATGGAGAGCACTTGCCTATATTGCCAAAAGTCAGACACAACTGAACGGTTAAAACAACAACAAAAGAACAAACTCTTGCCCTTTTCCTCAGCCTGAGAGATCATGCAGTTCTAATGACTTGTCTTTTCAGTTATGGATACAGTATGAACTTTAATTTCCAATGCAGATTAAGAGTTTTCAAAAAGTTCTAAAAGTTTCCTCAGCATGTACTCAGAAATATCTGTAAATTATCTCTCAGTTCAGTGAGGAACTGCATTCTGCCACACAAGCCTATCCAGGCTTTAAGATCAGTAGGCATGGCCATTTCCTTGCTCCAGCAACAATCAAAGATATGTTTGGAAGCCCTAATCAGATAGGGCTTTCTTGGTCTCAGGTGTTCTAGCAACAAACAAACATATTTTTATTTGGATATCAGTTTGGTACTTTCTGCTAATTGCATATGGGTTATATCTTTTAATTGATATATTTTAATGATATTTTAATTGTGTGTTGACACTTTAAACTGCAATACACTATGCATTCTACTGAATTATAAAATGTGCCTAACCATTGTTAAGTAGAATAACAATTATGAAGCAATTCTTTTGATTTTCCACCAATATCTGATATGTAAAACCATCTTTCTAAAGGTTCTGGAAATACACTCAGTTTAATTGTCTAGACTTTGGTTGCATTTATACACTGCATTAAATTATGGCTATTGCTTTGGCATAGTGCATTATGGAAACCTAGCTGCTGGGGTTTTAAAATTTATGTTTTTTTTTAACTTAGCATGTTGTGCAAATTCAGCCATGTGGTTTATTCAATAAATTGTGGTTAAATAAATAATGATTAACCGTGAGATCAGTTTCAGTGTGTGCTCTTGTTATTATGACCTTCCGCTTCCTGTTTTTAAAATTCTTCCTGTTGATCCAAATAAAACATTTACCTTTCCCTGGCAATTTGTTTTATGGCCTCTCCCTCAGATTTTTTCTATCTTATGCCCTGATTCTTCTTCTTCTTCTTTTTAAAGACATGCCGTTTTATTTCTCACAGTTTCTGGATAACATTTGAAACTCAAGACAGGACTGCTCTCCTGTCTTCAAGCTCTGATTTCCTATTCATTAAATGACCTGGACTGCATCCAAAATGGAAAATTTCATTTTGAGTACAAATCCAATTCCTTTCTCTGTGGCTTGGACAAGAAATATTCCTACTTCATTTCATTTCATTTTATTTGCGAAGTAACGCTGGAAAATCTATAGGGAAACCCATCAAATGCATGAGCACTGCAAGATTTCTTTTAATAGGTTCCTGGACTTTCTGAAAGCTGCCTAAAATTGCACGAGCTCTACTTTTGGCTCCCTGCTTCAGTGATTTTCAAATGCCGACTCTCAAAAAATATTTCTAAAACAGCTTGTTTATCAAATAACTCCTAGAATCTGTGATTTACTAAATGCACAGATTTAATTTATGTTCTGTAGTCTGCAGAAATGATATATGGTCCTCAGCCAATGAGGAGGAACAGTAATGCCTAACATAGGCCTGTAAGTATGTACTGTATTTTATTTTATTTTATTTTATTTATGAAATTGCAAGGAATGTATTAGTAGTGGAAGAAAAAGCAGTCTTAAAAGCTTCCCTGCCAAACCACCATTATTTAATTTCTTACTGAACAAGTTTTCATAAATATTTTGGTTAGTGGATCTCACTTTGAAAACAACTACGATATTGCAACAAAGCTATCATTCTATCTCTGTACTATTGTTTCACAGGGTTCAAAACAGATCACCCCCCCCCCGCCAGTAATGCAAATTCATTCTCCTAAATTTTATGCAAAATAAAGTACACAGATTAAGCAAATGAACTCAGCTATGCCTGGTGTAGTCCAGCTGCAGAATGTTCGTTTTCTAACTGCAGAGTTAAGGATTTGCCTTTCGTGAAGTGCAGGATTGCAAACCGTTTCTGAAAGCAATAATATAAACAAGTCTCCTCTCATGGGTATCCTTATAGTTTAACTCCCCCCTCCAAACTTTAAATGCATTGACATACCTCCCCAGAAAAAGCTTGTCCATTCAACAGATGCTCTGATCCCTGGCTATCTTCACTGCCGAAGTGTAACCGTATTTCTTCTAGTCGGTGACTGTATGTCATCGGCCCTCCGGAGATGTTCACCAAATGTTCTTTATCCAGGCGTAGAGAAACATGTCTCCCTGTATTATACATTGTTCCACTGACCTAAACAAAACAGAATACAAAGGATGATACAAAGCATTTTAAAAAAAAAGTTGGGGAAAATTAACCATCTTTTAAAACAGTGTTTCTCAGCCATGGCAACTTAAAGATGTGTGGACTTCAGCTCTCAGAATAATTGTGGAAGTTGAAGTCTACATATCTTTAAGTTGTCAAGTCCACACATCTTAAAGTTATCAAGGTTGAGAAACATTATTTTAAAGGCATCTTTTTTTCTTCTTGGAACATTGCGTTATACATCAAATTATTTTAATATACACATATCTCATGTAAAATATGCAAGATACCTGCGCACATTAGCTAAGAGTGTATGGGGAACACAATAAATCAGATGTATTTGCCTCTAAATAAATAAGAATGTGAAAGCATTCCTTAGCTCAGAATGAAATAATTGCTTCATTATCAAATTTGGGGCCCCAGAAAAGAATATTTGCATGAAAATATAAATTATTTACATTATATTTAAACATTTTTAAAAAAAACCAATTAATTTATTCATGCTAAAAATGTCACATAACTTGGAAGACATAAGGATCCCCAAAATAGGAAATAGCACTATTTTTTGGACTTTTAACATTTCTGGATGAAAAATGTTATGCCCACTATGATTGTTTCAACATGATTAATTGGATTGTTTTTGTCCATATAGTATTACCTTAAGACATTATGACCCTACCACTGAATGATAGCTCATGCCGTGAAAGAGAATAGGGTTAGGTCTGAATACATGACCTGTGAATGATCACAGCTGCTGAATTTTGTAGTAGGGTCATTGAATGTCATTCTGCTAGAACAGCTGAGTAAGTTGCAGTATAAAAACCCAGTATGCAGTATAAAAACCCATCCAAATCATACAGCAAAACAGAAGTCGAGTAGTAAGTAAAAGACATTTTACTTTTTATTAGTTTCATTTCAAAAGAAGATGATGCTGATGGTGGAGAGTCAAAGTAACAAGACAAAATATATATGTCTTTATGCAGTGGTGGGATTCAAATATGTGAACAACTGATTCTCTGTGTGAATGTCATTTCCAGAAGTCCATTCTGGGCCTGGGCAACAAAAAATTAGCTGCTGAAGTGGTGTGAACCAGCTGAATCCCACCACTATCTTTACAGTATGTAGTCAAGAATGTAAAACTATACATAAAAAACTTAGTATTCAATTATAATACAAATCACTATAGAATCAGCAAATAAAACGTTTTAAAAGGAAATTCTGTTACTGATGGCATTACAAAAATGGAAGATAGAGGATACAATCTAGAAAGCTTCCAACACAAGCATTACCAGAATGATTAGGAAGCATCCCAATGTATGTATGCACAACTTTCATTCACTTTCCAGAAACACATGTAAGATATTTGATTTCAAGATGGACTGTCCATCATTGCCCATGTCTTTTTTTCCCCAATGCCTTTCAGTCATTTTATTTATTTATTTATTTGTTTGT
The DNA here is from genome assembly GCF_016545835.1 of Crotalus tigris. Taxonomy (NCBI): domain Eukaryota; kingdom Metazoa; phylum Chordata; class Lepidosauria; order Squamata; family Viperidae; genus Crotalus; species Crotalus tigris. Next base: position 177,233 of record NW_024097527.1, read on the forward strand.
TTATTTATTAAATTTCTATGCTCCCCCATCTCACCGAGACGATGATAGGCAGTTTACTGCCATTCAGTAAAATATATGATATGACACTTCCGGTGAAGATGGTCAACTAAACGATACACCCAGGGAAAGAGCTGTCACTTTTTCAACTTACCAACAAAAGGAACTGGCATTCCTTTAGTTCAGTGGTTCTCAACCTGTGGGTCGGGACCCCATTTGGGGTCGAATGACCATTTCATGGGGGTTGCCAAACCACGCTGTCCGTCATTTTTTTTCCTTTTCCCTAGCTGTCCTACTCCCTCTTATTGGTGGCCACACCTACTTGGGGGTCACCACAACATGGGGAACTGTATTATGGGGTCACGGGATTAGAAAGGTTGAGAACCACTGCTTTAGTTTATCTGACTCTCCTGGGTTAGAGAAAGTCCTAAAATCCTCCCACAAGAGTCTCCATACTGCAATGGTCTGCAAGTGGCTTCAGGAGCTGTGCTTCAAAGCACCCTGCATGCTGACAGGGACCTGCAATCATTTTGTTGTTGAAGAAGCAACCTTTTTGGAATTTATTTTTCAAACTGACAGTAAGTTGTGTCTTTCATTTCTTAATCGCTTTTTAATCTTTATTAAGCTAAAAGAGGATCTCTTTAGTCATAGCCTGTTATTCTTTTTTGAAGATCTGTACCATTTTGGGGATTTCTTCATTGTTAAACAACAAGGAAGAAGGCTGCTAAGGCCAGCTAAAATAAGGAAGTGTGGAGTATCTGTTTTTAAAAAAATTGATGGAGAAATATAAGGGTAGAAAGATGTGGTTCTAGATTTTTATCTTTAGTTATTTGTAGCTTGGTCTGCTTTGCTGTGGGTGGCTAAAACTTTCTGATTTTTATGATACCTGATTGACTTACAAAAAAGTTACTCTTTCACTAAAGAGGGAGTTAAGAAAATGAAGGAGCAAACTATTAGAAATGTATTTGAAAAATCCTTAAATAAAATCCAACAGTTTATAGACTAGCTATGCTCCAAGGATGTTAAAAAAAACCTTACTCAAACTACTGCAATATGTGTAGAAAGTTACCAAATCACCAAGGCAATTTCATAAGTAACTGACAATGTAGAAGAGTCAATTGCAATTTTGGAATATAAACTGCATATCAATATTTATGATTTATGATTTAAATATAAACCTTCCAACACAATTAAAAAAGAGTTCCAAGAAAATCTGCAACTTTCAAAAGGACAAGTATGGGACTTTTTCTTCATGGACATTAACAAAGTTGAGAAATCCTTGAGAAGTTTAAAAGAGATGGTTTTAACTACTTGATAAACATTCTAGAAAAGAAAAAAGATTTTATTTCATGAAGATAAGTTGGAAGGAATGACTTAATGAGTCAATTGGCATTAGGATGAATTCTTATCATTCTGATATTTGTAATTGAAAGTAAGTTTTAATGTAAAGCGTATCTGAAAATACATTTTTCCTTCATATATAATGCTTAAGTAATTCTTAAACCTTGTAAAATATTACTGAAAGTGTATTTGAAAGTATCTATATTAAGGGAAAGTCAATGAAAAAGATGTATTAGTTTAAAGAAAAGTTTAGAGTTTTAAAAAGAATGTATACAAGAAGAAAATTTTTATTTTATAAGGTTAACTTGGAGTGATTTAAATTCAATGAGTTAATTTGAGTTAGTTGGAACTTTATTGGTCTAACTCAGTGATTCTCAACCTTTCTAATGCCGTGACCCCATAATACAGTTCCCCATGTTGTGGCGACCCCCAAGTGGGTGTGGCCACCAATAAGAGGGAGTAGGACAGCTAGGGAAAAGGGAAAAAAATGGCGGACAGCATGGTTTGGTGACCCCTGTGAAATGGTCATTCGACCCCAAATGGGGTCCCGACCCACAGGTTGAGAATCACTGGTCTAACTGAAAGTGAACTTTAAAGTATATATGTTAAGAGGAAGTTAAAAAAAGATGCATTAGAACTTTTTGATCTTAGAAATGTTTTTAAAGCAAAGTTTCTTCTTCTTCTTCTTGTGCCATATCCGTTATCGGACGTTGGTGATCCTGTTTTTATCAACAGCCGCATGAAAAAGTGCTGCTGAGTTTTGTCAAAACCAGTCCCTTAGATTTTGAAGCCATGATGTTTTTCTTCTGCCTGGACTTTGTTTGCCTTCAATCTTTCCTTGGAGGATTAAATGTATGCTGTATGAAGTTTAGTGTTTTAAAATAGATGAAAAAATATTTTTTTCCTTTGAGATTAAAGAATCTGAAAGAATACAGTGAATTTTGTTAATATAAATGGTGATTATAATTTATAAAGATTATTAAGTGCAAATAGAAATATATATTATTTCCACAGCAAGGAAGAAAAAGCAGGAATAGTTAAACTGATTGCTCTATTCAAAGAGGAGAATATATTTAATTATGCTTTTTATTTGGAAATCACTTCTGGATTTTGTGCTTGTGATAAAAAATATATACGAAACTTTGACTTTGGTTTTGCTGATTAGATAGATTTGTTGTTATAGGAATGGCTAGTGTATACTAATGTGTAAAAGTAAAAAGTTGAGGCTGCAATCTTGTTATTTTGTACTTTGCTAAAAAGAGTTGGAAGTCAACACTTTTTTCTTTTTTCCCTTGTACCCCATATTTTCTTTCTCCCTCTTTTTTTTTCTTTCCCCTAATTTTCTATTTCTATTTTCCTTTATATTTCATACTTGGATAAAACAATAAAAGTTGGGGAGGGGAGAAATAAAAAAATAAAATATATAATATAAAACATTTAAAACCATAAGACCATAAATTGTGGACTCTAAGTGACTGCCTCGACCAGTCCTTGCATTTTTTTTCTGTATTACGTTTGTTATCATTAACCCTCACGTCCTTCTAGAATCTAGACCAGGGTGTCAAACTCACCACGTCACATGACGTGTCGCGACGTATCGCAACTTTTCCCCCATTGCCAGAGCTGGGGTGGGTGTAGTTTCAGCAAGATGCATCTGGCCCATAGGCTGGCTGTTTGACACCCCTGATCTAGATCATCTGCAGCAAGCAGTTGGGGGGTTATCTTGCCATGGTTCTACTATCGAAGCAGGGAGTTTCAGTTGATGGTGATGGAGAGTGATTTTATTATTTATTCGTGTCAGAAGCATCACAGTTAAAATAAGGCATACCATATGACAGTGATGGCGAATCTTTTAGAGACCCAGTGCCCAAACTGCAACCCAAAACCCACTTATTTATCACCGGGTGCCGGGTAGGCATGGCCACAGTGGTCCTGGTAGACTGGGTGGGTGGGGCCAGGGCGGCGGGGGCCAGTCCCTGGCCATCTCCGGGGCACAGCATGCGTGCCCACAGAGAGGGCTCTGAATGCTGCCTTTGGCATGCGTGCCACAGGTTCGCCACCACTGCCATATGACATAAAATTTAAAATATAAAATACCAGATTATTTGCCTTTTATAATCATTTTATTACCATGGGGGACATGAAAGGAGCCTCCATGAAGACTGTATGATATTAATATATTTGGGTGTCTCCTGAACAACAGCTTATAGCTGGATAATCCTTTCAGTCCAGAAGCATCCAAAGTGTAATGAGGTGATCATTTCCACTTGTGACTCTATGGAGAGTGATTGAGACCCTGAAAGTTCCAATCTGGGGAATTTTCCAGAGTTCAGTCCTCGCCCTCATGTTATTTAACATCTACGTAAACTTTAGTGAGAGACTGCTCATTGGTTTGCAGTGAAGTGCCATCAGTATGTTGATGCTACCCGGTCATGTACTGTATCGCAATCATAAACCAAGCTGAGGATTCATACTGCCCTAAAACAGTTTGTGATTTAAATATAAATTAGGACTTCCTGGATTCTTGCCAAAATAGCAGGTGGAAACCATAGCCAAAGGAGGCCTTGCCCAGATTGAACTGGTGTTCCAGTTACCTCAAACAAGATATTCAGGCAACGGGAACTCTGATCTTCATCTGGTAGGACTATTCTACATGGCCTTCTTTTAGAGAAGATGCAGAATTTGCAGTTGGTGCAAAATGCAGAGGCAAGATTGCTGACAGGGCAACCTCATCATTGTAGAATAACATGGGTTTTGAATTGGCTCTGTTGGTTACTTTTAGGCTTCAGACTGAATTCAATTACTGATTGTTATCTTCAAAGCCATTTATAGCCTAGTACTACATGTAAGTACTACAGGTAAGTTCTACCACACAACAGGCAGTATCTTATCTTAATCCACTACTTACCTGGTAGAGATTTCTCCAGAGGATCCCTCCCTGTCAGATACACAGACTATAGATCAGGCAACAAGCCTAGTCAGGACTAAGGCCCACTTCATGAAAGAGCAAAATAAAACTGTACTATTTCAACCAGCTATTGGCCCTTAGTGGGCAACCATTATAGGCAACCACTTTATAGAGTCTGTCTGTAAGAATTGGAATATCCTACAGGTATTGTTAATAAATAATAAAGTACTTTTAAAATAGCAACTAGGTGGCTTTCAGGTTATGCTGTAAAGCTAGACCCCAGACATCTGCCTTCAAATCCCCCCAGGATGGCATTGTGTTGAGTTTAAGCCAAATGTCTACCATTCTTGAAAATTGTCTCATAAAGCTACTCACTTCTGTGACTTGAGGCTTAGAAGTGGATAATGGCCACGCATGCATGCACACATGCACTCTCTCCCACACACACCACTCACTTAGTAAAAAGCTTGTTACTAAATTACTTTGAATCTCATTTTTCAGCATTTCTCTGGGGAAAAAAAACTTAGGCGGAATAGATACAGAACATTAGATTAAGATAATTTATATTAATCAGAGGAAAGTCTACCAACAGTATGCTTTGCTAGGCTTTAATTTGCAAGGAACGCCTTGCCAATTATATATTATACTTTATAGTTCACTGGCGTCATAATAATTAGCACTGGTGCAGTGTAATTTGATCAGTAATAAGTAATTCCTGTGCTTAAAGGTCTTATTTTGTTGCTTATTTCCTTGTAAAAAAATGTTACGCTATTGAGATTTTTGTAGGAGAAGTTAAGAACAGCCAGAAAGAATTCTGATTCATTAATCTGACAGAGGGGTTTTATGGTCTCTTTTTAATTTCAAATCAGAATGAAAAAAGTTTCTATTTGTCACATAAAGTCATTTATTAATAACCAAAGGGAAAAAAATACCTTCACAATGAGTAGAACAATTTTTCATTTGCCCTCTGCTTTACTATCTTGATGTTAATGCATACAGTAAATAAAAATCAGTTTGACTTTAAGCATTATTTAAGGCAGTGGTTTTCAACCTGTGGGTTGGGACCCCATTTGGGGTCGAACAACCATTTCACGGGTGTCGCCAAACAACGCCGTCTGCCTTTTTCCCCCCCTTTTCCTTAGCTGTGCTACTCCCTTTTATTCTATTGGCTTTTGAAAGCCAATAGAATAGACTCTCTTGAATAGAGTCTAATTCTATTGGCTTTCAAAAGCCAATAGGAATTGTCCAGGCTGTCTCTGCCCTGCTGAGCCCGCCAAAAGTCCCATTCTGCAAACGGTGCTGCACCAGTTGAGTAGTCCTCGACTTACGACTGGTTGAGTAGTCCTCAACTTACGACTGGTTGGGGGTCGTGGCATTAAAAAGGTTGAGAACCACTGATTTAAGGTTTGCTTTACTCTGTTGATAGCAGTATTCAGGGTTTTGAGAAAGGGTCTCTGTGTGTATGTGTGTGTGTGTGTGTACAAATACACTTGCACATAAGAGAAGGATGGCAGTTAACTATTACAGACTGGTTTAATCCAGTGATAAGAGAACTTTTTAAATGAACTTTTACACTTCTGTTTCATTCCAATATTAAAAACCCCACCCCTAGGTATTATAATGAAGGAAACATGTTACATGGTAAATATATTATAGTATAACAAAGTTTATGTACAAGTACTAAATTTGTGAGTTTGCACTGCTCAGTGAATGATTTTTTGTTATACTTTTTTCTTGTTTTAACAAAATATAAAAGATATGTAGAAAGAATTCTCAACTGTCCCCTTTCATCAAGAGATCAAGAGGGTACCCTTTGCTCCTGCTCAGAAATAAAGAGCTTTTAAACACCTTCCCTGACTTAGTGTGTCTTTTGGCTATTGCACACCAGATTCAATGGATCAACCAGGCTTTCTGGCCAACACTGTATACAGGAATGAGAAGCCACGTGCCCCATACTGGATATGTTACTGCTTTCAAAGAGAAACAAGGAATAAAAGAACTGGTTGGAAAGTAATTTTGTTGATTTGCTTTTTTAAAATGACACATGTTCCTGAATATTCTGTTTGGCACTGAATATATTTGCAATATAATGAAAATCCATTTTCAGACTCTGCTGGATGCAAATCTGAAATTAGAGAAACCCTGTTTTCTCTCTTTAAGGTAAAATAGTGACTGATGACTGATTTCTAACATAAATCTAATAATTCTTTACAGATAACACAGGGGAGTGAGCCACAGGACTAGCTACACTTCAGGGAATTTAACAAGTAAAATTCTAAAGAAACCACACAGGATCTCCTCTGGGAGTCCTTTGCCATTTTAACAGCAGCTGATTCCATGTGCCTATTTTATCTGCCCTCAAGAGCTGAAATCAATGTCTCAGAATCCAAATCAACCACACAGCCAACCAGACAACAATGACCCTCAACCATCCCATGCAAACCCCTTCCCCCCACCAGCAGTTCACCTTCCAATGACCCTGACCTAATGTAATCTCCCTATCACAAGACCCATCACAAGCCTCTTACTGATGACTCACACCTGACCCATCACATGACCCTCACTTGACACACGCACACCTGAAGCCCTTACAAACAGATGAACACTGATACTGACATCCTCTACACTCCACTGAAGATGTTACCTAGCCTAGTAATGAAGTGTTCGGAAACCAACCCACAAGCTTGGAGAACCTTCACCCTCATCAATGTCTCACTATTGCTTTGATCTTCCTTGGCATGGAGTATCTGGAAGACATGTCAATAAACTGTATTCAAAATTCATTTTTTCTGGCTCTGTTTTGGACCCCTGTACCTGGCAGTAACTTAAGTCTCATAGTTCGGGCAATGTATTCCAGCCACTTCCACTAGTCTTTGCTGAATTCAGTCATACTCATAATGAAAACATTTCAGTGTAAACTTGTATGAAAGTAGAGGATCTTCTTGGTCAAGACTCACAGAAACAATGCATTGTGCAGAGGCTTCAGAATACCCAACACTGGTGGTTCCCCTTCTTTTGTCTGGTCTATCAATGTCTGGCTTTCAAATAAATGTAACTAAGTATTTGAAGCTGAATAATATAAACATCTCAAGATTCAAAAAAATTATTAATATCTGTTCATAGAAAAATTAAAGTATAGCAGTCCTTTGCTCTCCCTCCCCCCCCCTTGCTAGGAAGAGTCAAAAGATGAAGTGAAGGCAGAGAATATGATGAGATGACAACTCTCTTCTCTTTTGAGAAGGATTTCTGGCCAATGAAGAGAAGGTGGAGAGGCTAGAAGAGCAGTTGTTAGATGCCAGGCCGTCACATTAAAATGATAATTATGGGTATGTGTTTAAGTGTGTGTATAATAAATTTGACACTTGTATGGAAGGTTCTTTGAGCTATGCTCCCACTGTTTCAAGTAGATAGAGCAGTGATCTCCAATCTTTGTGGCTTGGCGGCCCATCTGGGGGGAGAGGGGAACCAGGCTGTGCAAGGGATGGGCTGGCCCATGCGCATGTGGCTCCATTCACACAAGAGAGAAGAGAAGCCTTTGGGGCATGGTTTCGTGCTCCTTCTGGCTTCTCCACACCAATTTTTTTAAATAAAGGAATGGAAGGCCTGAAGCAGTGCGAGATCACTCCCCCAAAGCTTTTCGTTCAATTGCAAAAGCTTTTGGTGTGGAGAAGCTTTTGGGGGCGTGGTCTCATGCTCCTTCAGATTCACCAAGGTTGCCCGATGCTCCAAAAGTAGATTGGGTGTCCTGCACAGGCAGCTTTGGTGAGTAAGTGAAGCTGAGCAGGGTGTGCTCGTCCCACTCAGCCTCTGCTCTCACTGCTCTGCTTTTGAAGCATAGGAAGCAGGTGGCTTGGTGACCCAGCTGGGGGGGGGGAAAGAGGGGAACTGGGGCATGTGAGCGGCGGGTTGGCACACATGTGCGTGCAGCTCCATTCATGCAAAAGAGAAGCCTTTGGTGCACTGCTTATGCAAATGGCGCTGCTCACATGCACTGGCCTAGACAAATTCGCCTGGCCTGATACCGAATAGGCCATGGCCTGGGGGTTGGGGACCCCTGAGATAGGAAAGGTTAAACTATAGTTATTCTCTCACTTACTTGGTTATGTCTGGCTATTGTAATGCATTTTAATGGAGCTGGTTTTTTAGATTACTGGAAATTAATTCCAGAAATTAATTCCATGCAATTAAAATGCTACCTTGCTACTACTGATGGTGGAATTTCAAAAGAATTTGTCTATTTTGGAATAGGAAAGCAAGCCTCACTGAAAAGTCAGATGCTTGGTATCTTTTTTTCTGCTTATGATTCTAATCTCGGACCAATTTAAAGGTCTCACACACACCAGTACTGGCATAGCCTATCCTTTACATTGGTGCAGCCTTGAGCTAAATAAGAACTGAAATCCATAGAGTTCAAAAATAAGAGTGATGCTTTATTATTTTTCTCCCAGTAACTGCTCCTACATACTTTTTATTTTAATCTACAATTTCTATCACAACAGAACCAATTAATGTCATTCAGAAGCTCACTTTTTTTTTTAAAAAAAGGCACATTTTTCAGATTATATTTCCCTGGCATGTAATATAGATCAGCGCATGTAAATAGATAATAGCTATATAAATATATGTAGGCCGAAAAATTCCCTATGTTAAACTGTTCCAGAGGTAGAAAAACCTTTAATAATTAATTTGCATACCTGTCCAAAGCATTACAGTCCAATCTCAGGATGACTAAAGAAATGCTCCAAAATGCTTTTAGAAAAGAACAGATTAATTTCTCATCAAAGTCAATAACCATGCTAGCTCATCTCTTGCATGGTTTTGCATAGTAAGTCAGCATTGATTGCAACAAATTCTAAGCATTAGATGAGATCATTTGTAATATATAATAATATGTTCTCTCCATTTATAAAGCTGAGGTTGGTATCCTATTTGACCCTACAGGTAGACAAATCAATTACCTACTGTAAATACCCTCAGAAAACTAATTCTGAGGTAGGCAGGCAAGCTCACAGATAGAACGTCTCATAAACTATGCTAGAAATGTGTGGATTAAGATGAATTGGATCTGTTTTACTGTCCATATGATTCAGGCATGGTTCGCAACTCTCTGAAGTTTCTATAGTGAAAATCCACAGTTTGTAAAATGTCAGACTTTGGAATTAAACCTTATTTTTAAATATATATTTGATAAATAAAATTTTCTGTTTCTGAATCAAGAATCATTAACAGTATTGGGCATTTAATGCCATTCTCCATTAAAGTACAGGAATTTTTGTACTGGAATGTTTATAAATCTGTTCTAGCTCTATATCCCTAGTATGCATGCCTAGATAACAATTCCATTAGAAATCAAATATATTGGCAGATCCTGGTAGACAAAATGCAAAGCTTATTCATTTCAGAGGCTGTTTCTAGCAGCAGGTAGCTATGTGCATCAAGGAAGTAGATCCTGAAAACAGCACCTTTCCTTTCCTGATATGCCTTCCTGCTCTAAACCTGGTTTCCTGGACTATGGGTACTGCAATGTAATAGTACACATCCCAGGAGACAGTGTAGCCAAACAGCTAAATTTAGTTTAGCAAAGGGAAAGAGAATCAAAATTTAGGATTGTGAGCATGCTATGTTTCATGCTGTTAAGTAATAAAGAATTAAGTTTTACTTCCCCTGGGATTCATGTTAAGAACCCTCTAAGAAAGAACTGAAAACATGCATTTTATAAATATCAGTGAATTATATTCTTTAGCTTTTTGGGGGGGGGGAAGGAAGACACTCCAAATCCTTGTGTTCTCCCCTTATTAGCTTTCAGAATTAATTTTTAAGTGGGATAAACAGCATGAGCATAGCATTAAAATGTGGTACACCACACCAGATTTAAATCGAAGAGCACAACCCAAACAAAGGTCCTCTCTTTGGGGTCCACCATTAAGCACAAAGATTTGGAATCTGGTTGACTTAGTTTAACTGTTCCAACATAAATGTTTAAGTATACATGTCTGCTGGCACTACAACTTCCTGAAACAAGGGTAGCATCAATTATTAAACCTAAAAATGAACCTAGACAGAATAATTGTGCACAAGAATTCATATGTATTATTATGGGATATTATTATGATTGGTCATACAGCCAGCCAGACGTTTAGTTTGGATTTAACATTTTTGTCCACCCATTGAGTCTTTCCCAAGAACCTGGCATAGGCAGTTGTTGTTTGATGTATTGTCACAGAATGTAAGCTGTTCCAAGTGAAGCTGCCTTTTGCAACTGACTGATGGTGATTTTGGCAATGCTGATGGTGTTCAAGTAGTGGCTCCAGATGTTTTGGCTCCAAAGTGCTGCTCATTATTATTGCTATTATAGAATATATATAATAATCAGACAAATACTGATTCCATATACAGAATCAGTAAGCTAAATTCTTCTGAAAATTACATTTATTTTCAAGTATACTGCATGCTGTGCTGCAATAAATCCAGCAGAGAGCACTGTAAGAACATTTCATAATTAAATACATACTGTGCTTACTTCTTTGCACCAAGAAGGGACGAAATAAATAAATATCTGGGGTAAATGATCCTACCATAATATGTGACTTCAAGATGCAAAGGTAGAAATTGCAGCAATCTCAACAGCAAATTACTTGAACACCTGAGGGTCATCTGATAAATGATATGTCTAGTGCAGATTGTTTTCTGCCAAAAATACAATTTTCTTTTTAAACACTGGGTTTGGCTTAAAAAGTGAATGGAGGAGGTATTGATAATGGGCCACTTATTGGGTAAAAGCTGCCATATAATAGTTTCGAAGAAGACAAACAGCAGCAGGATCAAAATAAGTTTCAATGTTTGATTTTTCAAAAGATTGAGAGTCAGAAAAAGGCTGAAGAAAGGATCAATTTCTTTTGAGGGAGAAAAATGGAAGAATAAAAGTATCCTTTCATCTCAGTGAGATGGAAGGATTTGAAAATAAAATGCTGATAAGGAGATGATAAATAATTCCCATGTAATGGATTTTAATTCCATAAACGTGATGGGACTCTACAAGAACCCTGATTGTACTCTGAAAGTAAAAAAAAAAATATGATTGTAAGTCTTCTCTGCTACTGCTAAACCCAATTGACACTGGGTTCCTATTAAACTATGAGATACCTACAGAAAATCTATCAAAAAATATTACTGAATTCAATATGCCAATTTCTATTATCAGAATAAGAGGCTTCAATGATGCATATACCATTCTATGATGGGGGGGGGAGAAAAAGAAAGAATCTGATTCCTAATGGGGTACATAGCTTTGTACTACTCACAAGATACTTATCTTGCACAATCCCCCCCCCCCGGGTGGGATTTATATTCCACATGCTGTCTTTCAGGGACAATATAGTAATCCTCAACTTACAACAGTTCATTTAGTGACTGTTCAAAGTTACAACGACACTGAAAAAGGGACTTAAGACCGTTTTTCACACTTATGACCATTGCAGCATCCCCATGATCATATGATCAAAATTCAGATGCTTGGCAACTGATTCATATTTATGATGGTCGTAGTGTCCCGGGGTCATGTGATCACCTTTTGTGACCTTCCGACAAAGTCAATGGGGAAGCCAGGTTCACTTAACAACCATGTTACTAACTTAACCACTGCAATGGTTCACTTTGCAACATGGCAAGAAAAGTCGTAAAATGAGGCAAACTCACTTAACTTAAGAGCCGAGGTGGCACAGCAGTTAGAGTGCAGTACTGCAGGCCACTTTAGCTGACTGTGTTCAGCAGGTCAGCGGTTCAAATCTCACCGGCTCAAGGTTGACTCAGCCTTCCATCCTTCCGGGTAGGTAAAATGAGGACCCAGATTGTTGGGGGCAATGTAAATATATATATATATATATATATATATATATATATATATATATATATATTAGGTCTTTGGTTGTTCGGGTTTTCTCCCGCGTAAAATTGGAAGTGTCTTGGCAACGTTTCGACGAAGTCACATTCGTCATCTTCAGGCTGGTGTTTTTAGCTTCTTGCTTTGAGCAGCAATGTGTGGTTTTAGCTGTTTCTTCCTTTTAACTGCCAGTGGGGTATGAACTGATTGGGTGGGAGCTTGGCTGTGTTCTGATTGGGTGGAGGTGTGTTCTGAATGGTTAGGGGCTTGGCTGTGCTCTGATTGGCTGGGGGAGTGTTCTGTTTGGTTGTGCTCAGGTTAGTCTGAGTTGCAGAGGGGTTTAAGATTTTGGGGTTAGGGATCGTTTGTCAATAAACCCCTCTGCAACTCAGACTAACCTGAGCACAACCAAACAGAACACTCCCCCAGCCATCAAGCACAGCCAAGCCCCTAACCATTCAGAACACACCTCCACCCAATCAGAACACAGCCAAGCTCCCATCCACTCAGTTCATACCCTCACTGGCAGTTAAAAGGAAGAAACAGCTAAAACCACACATTGCTGCTCAAAGCAAGAAGCTAAAAACACCAGCCTGAAGATGACGAATGTGACTTCGTCGAAACGTTGCCAAGACACTTCCAATTTTACGCGGGAGAAAACCCGAACAACCAAAGACCTACATACAAACACCCGCGACAACCTCAGAAAACATATATATATATATATATATATATATATATATATATATATATATATATATATATATATATATATATATTTAAGAAATTTAAAAACATGAACCCTGGGAATATTCATGGTGAGAAATAAAATGATCACCAGGGTAATAAAAATATAAAATTTAATAGAAATGTAAAAAGCGCCTAGCTTTCGCCGTCACCTGCCGGCATCCTCAGGGCTAGTGCGCCAGGGAGTGGGAAAGTCACTTTTATAGGTGCAACAGAGCCTGCGCACGACTCCTCGATCTCGTCATCGGGCCTAATTAAAAGGAACAGAAAGGAACAGACCAACCGTGCACAGTCATCCCAATTAGGCCCGATGACGAGATCGAGGAGTCATGCGCAGGCTCTGTTGCACCTATAAAAGTGACTTTCCCACTCCCTGGTGCACTAGCCCTGAGGATGCCGGCAGGTGACGGCGAAAGCTAGGCGCTTTTTACATTTCTATTAAATTTTATATTTTTATTACCCTGGTGATCATTTTATTTCTCACTATATATATATATATCTATATCTCTCTCTCTATATATATATATACACATTGCTTACTGGTGTACACCACTTAGAGTGCTTGCACTTAAAGCGGTATATAAGTTTCATAAATAAATAAATAAATAAACAAACAAATGTTTCACTTAGTAACATAAATTTTGGACTCAATTGTGGTTGTAATTCGAGGACTACCTATATACTACTAATGTCTTGGTAGTCAAATGGCATTCTGCTGTCTCTTGTGTCATAATATTGAGAAAATACACTATTGATGACCGAGTCTCTAGACAAGTAACTACTCTTTCTTCCCTTTCTCCCTCCCTTCCCAGTTTCAGCTTCAGGAATCCCCAGCTTGAAAAAACTAAATATTGGACACTGCAGAATATTCAAATATTTTGTTGTACACTAGCCTACATAGCTAGACAGTGCTATTTATTAGTCACTATCAAAGAAAAACAGGAAGATAGACAGTGGCTTCAAATATATTATTCTGGAATTCAAAGCAGGTACTGCCAGACAAATTCAAGTACCTGATTGTGTCATCTGCATTCCTTTCCAAATTACCTTTGGCTCTTACTAACTAATTCCTGTATAATAAATATAGATCAACAATATAATTCATGAATGGTATATTATACAGACAGCACATTTTTAAAAAAACTTTACAGATTCTGGCTTGTAGAAATTTTATGTGATGCCAGTTCAGAAGGCACAATGATTTTTAGATTTTGCTGAAAAAGAATCATAGTAGCTACCCACTGTGGGTGACCAAATGATTGCATCCATGTCCATCCTGTGAAACAGCATCTCCCATAGATCTGGATGACCCCATCCTCCTTAGTCCTTTGTGGGGCTCTGAAAAGGCAGGTAGGTAAGCACTTTTGGTGACATGCCTTTTATTTTGGGGATAATTATTTAACTGTGGTGTCATGGGTTTATATTGCTAGGATGGTTTTAATTTTTGCCTGCCACCCAAAAACACTGCTGAGATGGGTGACTCTGTAAATTGAATGAATACATACATACATACATACATATATACATACATACATCTTTGTATTCAAAAATCTGATCAATCTATTAGATCAGACATGTCAAACTTGTGACATCATGTGATGTCGTGTGACGTATTGGAGCTTTTTCCCCATTGCTGGCAATGAGATGGGCGCGGTTTCATCATGAGGCGTCCAGCCCGGGGGCTGGCAGTTTGACACCCCTGTATTAGATAGAGGTGAAGAGGGAAACAACTATCAATTGTTATATGTTGCAATCACAGGATATCACACTAAAAAGTAACAGTAATATTTTTCTCCAAATTATCTTCTCCTAATCATAACACCTGCATTCACTGTCTTTCTTATGTCATATCATAACAATAAGTATATCCCATACAGCAAAAATTATGTTTGCTGTGGAATCTGGGAGTTGTAGTCTTCATATATCTGGAAGGTACTAGGTTGGGGAAGGCTATCAAATAGTCTCAATGGAAATTCTTAACATAGGGGTGCTGGTGTAAAAAGAAGTATTTGAGAACCAAGCTCCTTTTAGATTTAGTCAGGCAGTGCAGCTTGTTGGAATAATGAATTGGTGGAATAGTGTATCACCAGTTAAGGTTTTGAAATTTAAGTTTAAATATATTTAAACTTTGTATAGTTTACATGTTGAGATTAAGGACAGGTTCACATATTACAGTAATCTAACTAGTAGGTTACCTGAACATGGTTTTACCATGGCCAAAATGTCTTTAATCTTAGATTAAAGTTGCTAAAATAACACATATTGGAAAAAAGATACTACAATGAGGCAATTTAAAATCAAATCACAATGTATTCAGAATAAGATTGTAGTTATGATGCATAAGTTGGCTGTGAAATATGCAAGAAATGGAAGGGACTATAGCAGTGTTTCTCAACCTTGACAATTTTAAGGCATGTGGACTTCAACTCCCAGAATTCCACAGCCAGCATTGCTGGCTGTGGAATTCTGGGAGTTGAAGTCCACATGCCTTAAAATTGTCAAGGTTGAGAAACACTGGACTATAAGCTTCCTTTCTTCTGTCCTTATTTCACTTTTAAATAATCTAAAATATGCTACATTCTAAAGTTGACCAAACTGGGCACCTTAAGCAGTAATGATAAACCTAGATAAATTTACATCAATTGATAACAAATGACTGTGGTGGTAAATTGAAGCCTAGGTATTAAGAAAATATAATATATATTAACTTTGGATGGTCTTATCAAAAATAAGGCCCAAATCATCCTACTGGCAGCAGTTCAACGTGGACTAGATTAGTCTTGGTCCCCATCTCAGCAAAGCAATTCTCAAATTCTTATTTATTATTTTATTTATTAGATTTTTATTCTATTCCTTATTACTTTATAAGTAACCTAAGGGGGCAAACATACCTAATCCTCCTTCTATTTGTCCCACAAGAACCCTGTGAGATGGGTTGGACGGAGAAAGAGCAACTAGCCCAAGATCACCTGGCTTCCTGCTTGATGCAGGAGTAGAACTCAACAGTCTTGTGGTTTTTAGGCCAGCACCTTAATCACTACACCAAACTGGCTTTTCCAGACTCATCAAATGTTAAATAGATGTGTGTGTGTGTGTGTGTGTGTGTGTGTGTGTGTGCATGCACATATGTGATTCTTTCTCTCTCTCTCCCTCTCCCTCCCTTTCTCTCTCTCTCTCTCTCTCTGTGTGTGTGTGTGTGTGTGTGTGTGTATGAGACTGATATTAAAAAAATATGTGAAGAGATAAATCTGCATTTTAAATAACTTGAAATTTGACCTCAATAAACCCAACTCTGGATTAAAGCCATCTTTTTTTTTTTTTTTGCAGTGCTTTAAATAAATATTTCCCATTCTCCACAGCATAACAGCAGCAGGATTATTTGGGCTTTTTTTCAACTCTTGCTCTTTCCACCCTTCTGCCTCCTCCCATTCCTTTACTTGGATAAACTCAGACTAACAAAAAAGTAGGATAAAATAAATACATTCTCTCCCCTTTACTGCTCATGCTTTTTAATAAATGTAGAGCTCAACAGCAGTCTACCTTTTAAATGAGACTGTGAGAAGAATGTCTAAATTTCAAACTTTTTTTTTTTTAATGCCATTTCAAGAACACCAGAGCTGGCAGAAACAGAACCTTGGAGAGCACTTTCATGCTTAGCTTGCTGAAAGGGGAGCTTAAACTCCCATAAAACACCCTTTGAAAAAAATGCAAATCAGTTTTCTAAGGTTTTTTTATATAAGTCAAGTGCAAAGAATATAATGTGACCTGATTTTATTCATAATTCCTTTGGGAGAGAAGATATCTGACAGGCATATACACTTTTCTACTACCAAAAATAAGTATATATTGCCCTCTTTTACATTATTTGTGCTGTACCCATCCTGGAAAGTCCAACATATTTCCAAGCACTTCTGAATGGAGGGTTTTGTGAGTAATAGAACCTGGATTTTTTTGGGGGGGGCAGCTGCTAACAGGGCTACATCATTCCTGTTGGAGCAATGCCTCTGCTTCATGATTTTTCTGAATTTAGAGGGGACATTAAGTTGATATTTGAGGAGCCACAAAGCTAGGTCAGTAAACTTGAAAGTCCACAGCTCTGTCAAGGCCATCTTTGGTAGCATGATATAAAACAGGCATTTTGCATCATTTTGCAGTTTATTGTTTAGATCAGAGGTCTAAACTTGGCAATTTTAAGACTTATGGACTTCAACTCCCAGAATTCCCATGCTAGCTGGGGAATTCTGGGAGTTGAAGTCCACAAGTCTTAAAATTGCCAAGTTTAGATGTCCCTGGTTTAAATCAACACATGTCTTCAGAACTGAACCATACATGATATATAGGCGATGTTCACTTGGCATCACCCCCAGAACACTAAAAAACACCAAAGTGGTTTGTGTGTGTGTTTGTGTTTTGGGTTTGTCCACTATTACTAATAGTTTATCTTTTTGTTTGCTGACTTTCCTGAAATTCCTCTCATCCCCTTGAAGGATCAGCTAAACCCCATGTTAACTTTCCAATAGGCTGAAGCTATTCAGCGAGTTAACTGAATTGCCTATTTACTTTCCACCTTCTTCTATCACAACTAGTTTCTCATTTATAATAGAGACAGATATCTCCAGCCCTGCTTTAAAGCAATCATGTTGAAACCTATTGGAGAAGGCAGCCTGCTGTTATTTTGCACATATGACTCCAGAAAACTCACCTCAGAAGATTGTAATTATGTTATTGGGAATAAAGAATCAAGCAATAATGGTGGCTTTTGCAACCTGACATCGTCATCAAAGGGAGCACTGAAAGTTCACACCAATCACCAGAACTTACTTTCAATCTGCAACATCGAAATTCACAAAATTGAATCTTCGACACATTTTATGGTTCTTGTTTCCGTTCCTATTTGATTTCATCTCTTCCTATATTCTCCAGTCTCCAGAATGCAGAGTAGAGGTACTATCACAGAAACTGGAAAGTATGACAACTCTTTAGAACTCCCTGTAGGTACTAAACTATCAGAGGCTGTCTTAGGACCTGTCTACATGTAGAAGGCATTTATAAATTACAACACCAAGATCAATTTGGTTAGACAAATTATAATTAGCATTTTTGAGACTACATTCTGTGTAACTTCTGATTTCAGGATGTAATACATTGTTGTTGTTGTTGTTAATTGCGAAGTCATGTCCAACCCATCGCGACCCCATGGACAATGTTCCTCCAGGTCTTCCTGTCCTCTATCATCTCCTGGAGTCCATTTAAGTTCACACCTACTGCTTCAGTGACTCCATCCAGCCATCTCATTCTCTGTCGTCCCCTTCTTCTATTGCCCTCAATCTTTCCCAGCATTAGGCTCTTCTCCAGTGAGTCCTTCCTTCTCATTAGGTGGCCAAAGTATTTGAGTTTCAACTTCAGGATCTGGCCTTCTAAAGAGCAGTCGGGGTTGATCTCTTCTAGGACTGACCGGTTTGAACGCCTTGCAGTCCAAGGGACTCGCAGGAGTCTTCTCCAGCACCATAGTTCAAAGGCCTCCATTCTTTGGCGCTCAGCCTTTCTTATGGTCCAACTTTCACAGCCATACATTGCAACTGGGAAAACCATGGCCTGGACTATACACACTTTTGTTATGTAATACATACTTAAGGACAACTCCAGATCAGTTGTAGGAACTGTGAGGAAAGTCAGCGTAACACTCAGATGGTTAATATGAAATCAGACATGATTAAGGGAAGGAACATAAGCTAAGAGTAAATCAAGCTTGCTCATACTAAATTGAATAGGATGAAGGTGCCCTAGTGGTAGATAACATACTAGTGTTTTTGGACTGAAGTGATAAGCCACCAAGAATAAAACTTTGGAAGTTATAGACAAATGTCCACATAAGTTCACACACTTAACTTATTAGAGTAGTAAGTACCATGTACAAAGTTTACTATATAATAAGCTGATTCATCAGATGGCCAGTCCTTCAAGAAAATGCCTCAAATTAGAGTGAGTGAAAATAATTCGGCTGATGGAGAGTATATACAAACAGTGTAAGGCAGGCATGTCAAACTTGCGACGTCATGTGATGTTGTGTAACGTATCATGACTTTTTCCCCATTTCCGGCAATGGGGTAGGCGTGGTTTCAGTATGATACATCCAGCCTGCGGGCTGGCAGTTTGACATGCTTGGTGTAAGGTATCTTTTTAATATACCATAAGGACAAATAGACAGATCAGTAAAAAAACTGAAAAATCAACTGCAATTTTAGTACTGAAACTTTGAATTTAACTCTGAAATTTCTTTGTAAACGAAGAAATCTGGCCAAGCAGCCTTTCAATTAAATCAAGAACAGGGAAGCCACCATAGGTGTAAAACGAAGAACCCGGATGTTCTAATCAGAAATGAATCCTGACACTGAGAAAATTACCAGTACATTGAATGCAGAGCTAGAGGAGAGAAGTAAATCAAGATTGCTGCAACTGGGGAACAATTACTGTATATTGATTATGAAAAATCTGGATTCTCTGGATAAGCCTGGCTAATAGTAGAGTCACTAGGAACATTTAGAGGATGATCTCTACCAATTATGGAGAAACAGCTTCTCTTAAGAGGACAGATCATGACTAACTTCATTGCAGAACATTCTAAATTTATTTAAATGGCACACGGGTGTTTTTTTTACTGATGTCCTGAGTGAAAACCTGAGTAACTCTGGTATGAAACCACTACTGTGAATTACCTGAGATATTCTATTGAACACATAATTATTTACTTTAACTAAATGAGCTGCAAAAAAGAGAATATTGTGCATTGTGCACTAGCCAAGATTAGACTATTAAAACAAAAAGTTTTGGAGTTTTTGCCTTTTTCCTATTCATTGATCTAGTACTGTCTTTAGCAGTTTGAACCATTCAGTTGGGAATGGACTGGATCGAAAGCATAACAGATCTTGCATACTATGATGAGTTCAAGGAATGTAAAATGAGAACTATGCTCTTTTTTGCTCCAAAGTCCACGGACAGTATATAACTATGATGAGTTTAAGGCAGTGGTTCTCAACGTTTGTGTGACGGCGACCCCCGTCACACAAACGTTCTGCGCATGTGTGGCACGCATGCGCGGCGGTGCCCCCATGCGTGGCGCGCATGCGCGGCGGCGCCCCGTGAGGGGAGAAAATGGCAGATCACCTTCTTTGGCGACCCCCGAAAAATGGTCGATCGACCCCAAATGGGGTCGCGACCCATAGGTTGAGAACCGCTGCTTTAAGGGAAGTGATATGAAAATTGTATTCTTCCTTGCTCAACTATCCTGGATTGGTAAGTAGCTTCTTTTCCAGTTTCATAGATCTATTTATAGTGGCAATTTTTTGAAATGAAACAAATGAAAAAAAGCAGTAATTAGTAATAGCACTGAGACTTATATGTCACATATATTTACAGCACTCTCTGGGTGGTTTACAATGTTATTGTCCCCAACAATCTGGGTCTTCATTTTACCAACATGGATGGAAGGCTCAGTCAACCTTAAGCTGGTCAGGATCAAACTCCTGGATGTGAGCAGAGTTTGTCTGCAATGCTTCATTCTAACCACTGTGGCACCACAGCTCCTGTAATAAATGTAACCTTTCTTTTTCTGCCGAAAATAATCTATCTTCTCCTGAGAAATGTTTTATCCATACCAAGCTAATTCTTCTTGGTCCTCAGATCTGATCCCCATTACTTTAGCCTTGCTTGGCCCTTATAAAAACTAATGAATACCAGAACAGGCCTGTGATGTCACTTAAAAGAAAAGTAGCCATGTTTATAGCAGTTTACAAATCATCAGGATAGACATCTTTGTAAATAACCTATAATGCATATCAGGCTGCATGCAAATCTGAACCTATGCATACATCTGAATATATAAAAACTATCCCAGCACAAATATTGATGCTGCACAAACATACACCTGCCTTTTAGATGACATGACAGATATAATACTACTGGGGCATGAGTAGGCATTTTCCAGCAGACCTGAAACTGTAAACTGCTCTAAACATGACTATTTGTCTTTTAAGTGACATCACAGGCACTTGGTAGAAGGAATACTTCCATGGCATTGCTATTTTCCATAAAGCCCAAATAAAGAAGTTCCTCAATACTAAGAGTAATATCTTTTATAATATCCATTCTTGCAGGGTGTTTTTTTGTGATTTAAACCTTTTCCTCCCTGTCCTTTACTGTATTCCAACAGAACTCTTCAAAACATAGATGAGAGCCCTTAATAAAATTCTACACAATAAAAAACCTACAATGGGTATATTTATTTTGAATGCAATATGTGGGAGGTGAAAAGGAACTTACTTTTTTCCTTGACTACAGAGTCTCCCTTATATTAATTTTCTTATTTTACTTAAGTGTATACAAGCTCATAATGGTACATGTTCTTTCTTTTCCATTCCAAATATTTCTGAAATCTCAATGATTTCTTATATGAAAGCATTCAATGCTTATATTGAAAGCATTTGAAAATTTCAAGCCTATTTAATAAATTCAATTACCTTCTATAAAATATTGCTATATTGATCTTTGTGCTCTGTTGTTTTCAATAAGCAGGGATGCTACAGAAATGTTTGCTATAAAAGTCTTGGAAAGTAGGACATAAACTGCCGCAGTAAGCTCCTATCTTATGAAGTTAGTTTACAGCATGGTGTAATCTATTGTTCTTTTACGGTTGTTGTTATTTATTCAAAGAGAATCTGGGGAATACAATGCCACACTCTGCAATATCCTTCGCCTATCTTTGCTGTATTTTTGCAAGTGATGCTATTTCACCAAGGAACATTCTCCTAGAAATGAGAATATGGCAATGTTTTACTGACATGAAAATGCTGGCTACTATAAGCATAGAAACAATGCTCTTCTATAAAAAAACCCAGATACTTATTTCTTAGATAAGCAATTTTTTATAGATTGGGGCTGGAAGAAACGGCCACAGATCCTTCTTCAGCCTACCAGCTATTCTCCGGACTAATTCACAAGCAAAGCCACCTGACCTATACCTTGTATCCATCAGGAAGCAACATAAAAGATAATGAAAACTGAGAAAATCCTCATCTGAGTAATAATATATAACACTGCAATAGGAGTTTTGATTTGTAGCTATTTGTTCTGGCTTTCTTCTATATTGTCTTCTTCCAAATATTGGAGAATTTCAGGCCAATTGCTACACATGATGAAAGTGTGGATGTGGTAGAATTGACAAGGATAAATTCTTCCTTTTGCTTCACCAACCTATCTAAAATCAATTTTATAAGGTACATCAGGCTGGAAGATCCCACTATTTGTACTTCTTTTCATAAGTGTTCAAAAGAGGTCTCTGAATTCTCCTCTTATTAAAAGTGGCTCAGAAGATGTGAAAAATTCCCAACAATTTTTGAGCAGAAGGACTGAAAGCATAATGTCCAGCTGCCAACCTGTCCCTATATTGGAAAATAGCCACTTCTCTTACTCTCAAATGAAAATCCCTTCTGACCCATAAGAAATAACAACAACAACAACAATAAACAAAATCACCATTCGTCAATTCCAGCTTTGCATGGAACAGCTTACATCTTGTGACATAATCTTTAATACTATCAAATAACATCTGCCTATCCCACGCCCTTGGGAAGGACTCGACAGGTGAATAAAAATGCCAGATCCAGCCTAAATATCTGGCTGACTATGTGACAAACCATAATAATTACCATCAATAATAGGTGCTTTGGGTGCAATCCCAAAACAACTAGAGCACCACTTGAACACTGATGGTATTGACAAAATCACCATCAGTCAATTGCAAAAGGCAACTTTACCTGAAACATCCTGCAACGATACATTTAACATCATCGAAGAACATCTGCCTATTCCACATCCTTGGGAAGGACTCAACAGGTGGATAAAAATACGAAATCCAACCTAAACATCTGCCTGATTGTGCAGCAAACATAATAATAAAATGAGACTGAAAGAATAATTCAGGTTCTATGTCAAAACATGTTTAAGTATTTACAAAGTTAACGGTTTAACATACATGTACAAAAGTCTTCAACAGCTACTGTTACTGCTCTTCCTATTTCTTCAATGAATGTAAGAACCTAATGAACTAGAATGTTGCATGGTCCAAAGTATAAACAGTTGAACTTCAGAACTTCTCCAGACATATAAGAGATTTATGCATTTTTGTTATAAATGCTCCATACACCATCTGTTCATAATTCTTCCAGAAGTTCTTCAAAAGAAAACAGAAAGCTTGTATATCTGGCCTATTCTTGAGTTCAAACTTTTTTAAAAAAGAAGGTATTTCTGGAAGGATAAAAAGTGTATGTACTTTACAATAGTCCATGAAACTGTCAACATTGAACATAAATCATAAAGAAATAATAGCATTCAACTATGAATATTTTCTCACCATAGCCATTCATATACAAGGAAAGGGTTTGAATTGCTAAGTACATCAGGAGAAATATTTGTGTATCAATAGCAACCTGAATTTTAAAATGAGATTGGGTGGCCATATCTAATCTGGACTTCTGGTGACATGGAGATCTAAGCAGCCACTGGTTTGATCTCTCACCTTCTTCTTCTCTCCAACATACTTCAATCAGAGTAAGAGTTTGTTGTTGTTGTTGTTTTATTATTACTTTACAAAGTTTGAAGTTTTGAGAAGTGCTCTGCCTCGTCAAATGAAGATGAAAAAAGCCAAGGAATAAATTCCCAGCCTCTGGTCTATAGATCCGTTAGTTTTGAACAGGGGTAGGCAACCTCGGCTCTTTTATGACTTGTGGAGTTCAGCTCCCAGAATTCCTGAGCCAGCTATGCTATGCTGGCTCAGGAATTCTGGGAGTTGAAGTCCATGAATCATAAAAGAGCCGAGGTTGCCTACCCCTGGTTTTGACCATCAAATCTCAGGATGAAACTATTCTTGCTGCTGAAATTCTTGATATTCAAACTCAAATGCCTCCTGCATCTTCTGAAGTAATTCAATTTGGGGCTGAGTCCTCTCAAGGAAGAATCGACTCTTCAAGTGATGGAAGAATTGTCATCAGTATTCAATCTAATCTAGGTCCATCATGACAAATTATATACTGAAATAGCTAATGTTTGTAAAGACATTGGCATACTGAATAAGAATATTATCACTCTGGATTGCAACATGAATTAGTATTATAAAAAGACATGAAATCCATGGAGGCACATCTCAGCAAGTTTCAATAGGAGGTGAAAGATATGAAAACAATAAACTCTCATTCCCAGGAACCCAGGCTGAAGGTGGCAGAATTTACAATTCAAAAGCAAATAAAGGACAAGGATGTGCACAACAAAGTCTTGATTAAACTATAAGGAGAGCTGACATTTTAAAATATGTGATCTCCCTGTAGATATTGAAGGTTTAAATGTTTCTGATTTTTTTTTTTTTTGAAGAATGTTTATGAGAGATATAATCCTTGTCCTCAGATGTGGATTTAGAAATTGATGATGTGGTCAGACTTTGATTCAGGTTGCATGATTCCCAAGAGTACTTACAGATTATTGTTAAATTTTGCAGGATTATAATTTGTGGTTTTGAGAAAGATATGTGAGATCACTTCACTGAAATTCAAGGATTGTTAAGATTTATTTTCCATGATCTCCCACCTGCTGCAGTTTCTTTGGCTTAGGCTTTGACTAAAGAAAAATCAAGTAATTTTTTCTTGTTTCCTGCTATTTTTGTTTGTTCATCTCTGGCCAGATCAAGTGCTTTCTGTATCCTGACACAATGTTGGCATTTTTGCTTGTGCAATGACTGATTATGACCATCTTGGAATCACCTACTTATTCCTGTGTAAAGGAGCTTTTTTGGTTTTGTTAAGTCAGCATTGCTCTGTGATGGCTATTGTTTTAAGTGTATCTAGGTCAATGATGGCGAACCTTTTAGAAACCAAGTGCCCAAACTGCAATCCAAAACCCACTTATGTATCGTCGGGTGCCAGTTGGTGTGGCCCATTGGGTGGGCGTGGCCCATTGGGTGGGCGTGGCCCATTGGGTGGGCGTGGCTGTGGTGGTAATGGCAGATTGGGTGGGACTAAAAAGTTCAATCAATTCCAACTTTGCGAGATCTTTTTTTTTCACGTGAGTTGAAACTGATTGATTGATTGAACCTTTTTTTATTTTTTGCACACGGTAGCGGAAGCCTAAAGTGAAAAGGTTTTATAAAACCCAGCTGAAGGCCTAGGACTGGGGCGACAGTGCACGTGCCCACAGAGAGGGCTCTGCATGCCACCTGTGGTGCGCGTGCCATAGGTTCACCACCATGGACCTAGGTTCTTTTGAATTGTTATTAATTTGGGGGTGATGAGGTGGTGATTTTGCTCTCTATGGAAGTCATACTTTTTGTTAATTTTTGTTGATTTAATTACTTTTTATTTAAGTATTATTTCTGATTTATATTTTTTAAGTTTCACTTCTTTAGTCACTGGTTGTATTATTTGTCAATAATCCTTCACAACCATATATTATTTATTCATATCTTGCCATACCACCATCCACTACTTTTTATTTCTTTTTATTTCTCTGTACAGTTACATTATTTTTAATTTTTCTGTATAAGGGATGGGGTTGGGGAAGGATTAAGGATATTGAATTGGAATGTGAAAGAGATATGAAATATAGATAACTGTAGAAAGTTATTTGAAGTAATAAATAGGTATAAAACTGGAATCTCAGAGATGATAAACATGTCTTGCTTGAAATGGGATAGCTGAGTATTTTGTATATTAAAGTTATTAGCACTATGCTAGAGTTAGGTTGTGTTTTAGGAAAAAGGTGAACATAGCAATGCAAGAAAATATTGATCTTTATGGACATTTTATTGTTAGTTATCTGAGGATATTTGATATTGACTTGGTTCTTGTTATGATTATATAAAATGATTTTGATTTATTTCATAGACAAAAATGCATGAATTAGTTTATGATTAATTTTAATGAGATTAGATTATTTTTTCATTTCCTCTTCATTATTGAAATATGCTTTAGACTCTTTTATTCATCCTATTGTTATATTTGATCAGCCTGTTATTAATTCAATTTAAAAACTTTAAGCCAGCCTATGCAATGTGGTATTTTCAACACATCCTTGTACAAGATGAGACCTTTTAATATATGTTAGACAATTAATTACAATTTTTTAAAACTCACTGTAATTTAGCCATGGATATTTATAAGGCCTGTAAGGTTGTAATTTATATTTCTAAGAGACTGGTAAATTATCTATAATATTTTATGAGATGTCTATAAGGTTGATTCTAAAACCAGGCAAAGATCCTGAATTCTGTGTTATAGGCCTATTTTATTAATTAATGTAGACATTAAAATTTTAATTTCTTTATTGGCTAGGCAATTGCAGTAAGTTTTACTATGTATGATTCATCTCTCCCAATAGGGATTTATTAAACATTCTTAAGTATCAGATAATTTCCATTTATGAATTGATATATTGGATAGAGGTAAAAACAGAATGGACTCTGCTGTACTAATATTTTTAGATGCACAAACAGTCTTTGACTTAGTTTGTACAAGTAGTCCTTGACTTATGACAATTGAACCCAACATTTATGTTGCTAAATGAGACATTTGTTAAGTGAATTTTGCTCCATTTTACGACCTTTCTTTCCTCAGTTGTTAAGTGAAACACTGCAGTTGATAAGTTAATAACCTGATTGTTAAGCGAATCTGGCTTCCCCGCTGACTTTGCTCGTCAGAAGGCCACAAAAGGTGATCCCATGACCTTGGGACATAGCAACGGTCATAAATATGAACCAGTTGCCAAGCGTCTGAATTTTGCTCACGTGACCATGGGAATACTGCAAAGGTGGTAACTGTGAAAAAGGGTCATAAGTCACTTTTTTTTAGTGGTGCAATTTTGAACAGTCACTAAATGAACTGTTGTAAGTCGAGGGCTATTACATTTTTAAGGCCACTGTTAATTAGAAATGGCTTTACAAGGGATTTTGTTCATCGGACTGAAATTGATTGCAACCCGGCGCTAGAATTATAACAAACTGTATGATTTCAGACTTTTTGACTTACAGTGAGCCACTGGGCAGAGGTGCTAACTTTTGCCCTTCTATTTAATCTGATCCTTGTATCTCTAGCTATTGTTGTAAGGCAGTCTTTGGACATTAATTCATCAATTCAGTTTGTATGCCAGTGATATTTTCCTAATTTTGGATGAATGTTCTCTTCTACTACTCTGCCTAATTGTATAAAGATAGTACAGAACTTCACTCTGGCTAGCTAGATGATTAACTGGGACAAATCTTGCTTACTTTCCTTAGGCTCTAATACAGTCACACAATTATGTAAAAAATTGGATTCTATGACTTTCACTGATTATATTAAATACTCGGGACTGTATAATCCCCAAAACGTTTCTAAATATGTGGAAATAAATAGGTTGAAACTTTTAAGAAAAAAATGTAAATAAATGGGTTAAAATGCCCTTATGTTTGTGGGGCAAAATTAATGTTATTAAAATGAATGTTTCTTACTTGATTTATGACCTTAGTGGCATCCCAGTGTTAATGCCAAATATTTCTTCAGATTGATGAGTTACCTAGAAATGTATTGCAATAGTACTACAGCAGATTTTTGATTAGCTCACTTGAGACTACTATTTGCAGGCTAGGGGCTTTCATTTATATTTGATTTGCAAAAATATTATTGGGCTAATATTTCATCAGCCATAAGTATATGGCATGAAAATTTCATGGAATATCCTCTTCACCAACTTTGTTAGAAAATTATTATTTATTTGCCTTGTGGTTATGGCAACTCATTGGAACAACATATAGTAAAAAGATTTTTTTTTCCCCAGGAGTGTGGGCTGCAATAAATTTTTGGGCCATATTGGGGCACAGATTGGATTTTTATAATGAGACTCACATATATTTAACCTTTTGGAAAAAAATCTACTTTAAAAAAGTTGGTAAAACATTTTATTGGAAAGTATGGGTGGAAGCCAGGAAAGCAACTTTAAATCAATGATGAAATAATTATCATTTTAAGAACTGAATTTGGTCTTCTTAGTTTGCAACAATGGCAGTATTTTTAATTTGAGCATGTTTAAATTGGGGCCTTTCTATTTGTTGGAATCCATGACAGATGTTTAAACCCGTAAAATATCTTCATCAAAAATTTAAGAATATTTTTTAAAATGGTAACTACTGGAATATTTCACATATGGGCCAAAGAACTGGAACCTGTGACACAATAATATCACACAGATGCATCATGTTCTTAAAAAATGTTAAAATAGTATTGGCAGATTTGAGATGAAAGCTGAACAATCAAATATATATTTAGATTGTATTGGACTCCTCAAAGAATGTACTTGAAAGGAGGGACATCAGATTTTCTTTGTGGGAGATACAAAACATTTGAAGGTTCATTGACCTGTATGATATGATTCAACGTTCAACATTTTTCTGGAATAGTAGTTTAACGTTTGTAAGTATATTTATAGAGGAACATGATAAAGATGTTAACATAGTATTTTATTATATCCCAAAGCCATCTGTGAGGAATTATGGTTGTACTCTGCATGAGAAGTGACTAGGCAAATAATAGTAAGATATGAAAAAGGTGATATTATTCCAGATGAAAAACTGGCTTTGGAAATGTATAATTTGTCTATTCTAAAAAAAGTAATATTCTCCACTAATCAAAGGATGGAGGATTATGTTCCTTGGCACAGATTTTATGATATTGTACAATAATACTTTTATCTTTTTATACTATACTATATTATTCTATGGTATCTTTATTAATCCAGCAACTATCTTTAAGTTTGTTATATAGAACAAGCTAGATCTCGTTTGTTTGCTTATTTGTTTTTACTTGTTTTTTCTTTTTTGTTATGTTTAAGGATTGTTTAATTTAACTTGTTATTATATTTTATATTTTGCTTATATTTTTTAATCTTCTAAAATAATGGATAAAAAAATGATTGACTACAGCTTAGTGGTAAGACATCTCTTTTCCCTGTAGAAGATAAGAAATTTTTATTCCCTGAAACTTCCTTATTTTCATTTTCTCATAGGATCTGTCTATATGTATATGTGAACCCACCACTAATTCAGTACGATATTTCAACTTTTTGATCAGTGCTATGTGGCTATCTTTCATATCCTTTTTAAAATATCTGCTTGGTTATATTATTTTCCCCAGTTGTTAGGATGACAATGAAAGCCTTGGAAAATATATTCAAATTTATTTATTTATTTATTTATGAGACTTATATACCGCTTTAAGTGCAAGCACTCTCCAAGCGGTGTACACCAGTAAGCAATGTATATATATATATTTACATTGCCCCCAACAATCTGGGTCCTCATTTTACCTACGCCGGAAGGGTGGAAGGCTGAGTCAACCTTGAGACGGTGAGATTTGAACCGCCAACCTGCTGAACACAGTCAGCTAAAGTGGCCTGCAGTACTGCACTCTAACTGCTGCGCCATCTCGGCTCATCAAATGCTTGGTTGCATCTATTATTTTCCAAAATCAGAATCATACAGGCAATTATTTTTCCTGTTACATTTTATGGAAGCAAAACTATCCATACTTTGGTGTTGGAAGAGACTCTTGAAGATACCATGAGTAGCCAAGAACAGAAACAACTAGATCATGGGACAAATCAATACAGAGTTCTCACTCAAAGCACAAATGACCAGGCTCAAATTATCATATTTCAGACACTTTTTCAAAGACCTTGCTCTCTGAAGAAATCTATAATACTGGAAAAAGTGGAAGAAAAAAGAAAAAAAGGACAACCAGCAGCAAGGTGGATGGTCTCAACTATAGTGATCAAAGGTGCACTATTGGAAGATCTGAGAGACTTCTTTGGGGACAGATACTCCTAGAGAAAATCTAGTTATGTGGTTGCTTAGAGATGACACCATTCTGAGGGCACATGATCAAGCAATCATTTATTTAAGCATCTCCAGACACTGGCACTCTGACAAATCAACCATCAACAGACACACAGACATTAACAACATCTATAGACTATGAAAAAGAGACAATCAACCAGCCCAAAAGGGAACAAAAAAACCCAAGCACCTCTCCAATAGCAATCAGCACCCAGATCAGTATAGATTAGCTGCAAGGTTAACATCAGACCAACAATCAAGTAAACAATACTCCAATCAAGAAACTGCCAAAGAGCCAATAGTAAGTAGCCCAGCCAAAGAATCTCTAAGACCAGACCAGCCAACACTGGCAGGGCAAGTCACCAAAATATAAAATGACAGCAAACCACACTCCTTACTAGCACTAATAATGTTACCTAGTTTGGGTAGTGAAATGTCTGCAAGAAAACAAGTAAGCTCAGAGAGCACTAAGGACCCCTCATTTCAACCATGAGCTACAAATATTCTCCTTTACTGACATCTCCACATAGTTAGGACTTAAAAAATGTTTCTTATCCACCACTGATCTGCATCTCTGGAGAAACTACTCCAATGGGATGAAGAATCTTACTGTATGAAGCTGAAGCTGGAAGAGAGTTATCAACCCTCCTCTCCTATTATTAGGTGTTTTGTTTTGTAGAATATTCCTTTAAAGAGATAAGACATGAAACAATGGACTTTATCTTAATGTGTAGTAAAAACAAAATCCTCCTGATAGATTTTATTTTCCTCTATTCAGGTATGTCTGCCATTAATTTCGCTCAAATCTGACACCATTTCCTCCATAAATATAACCATAAAAATATAACCAAATATAAACAATATTTTCAAAAGCTATAGGGCAGATTTTGTATGCAAAGTTTCAGTCTATATGTAAAAGCTGCAGCCATGGAAAATAATTTAAAATAGGACACCTGCAGTTTACTGATAGCCTTGATTTACATCTCTTCAGTTTCCTTTGTCTGGGCATGATATGTGACATTTCATTTGGTACCCTGCACAGTCTAAAATATTTCAACACTCACCTAGAAATAAAAATATTTGACTCACTGACAAATTGCTTCTAACAAATCACACCTGAGAGAAAGCTACACACCTGGCCTATAAAACATGTGCTGAAGGAATGTGTAAAATCAGATCTTTCTATAAGAAGGAGATGGGAAAGAATTAGAAATTAATTAAGAAGCTTCATTTTTTAAAAAACATTTGCTTTGATTTTTTTTTTTACGGGAGTCTCCTTAGGATTTTGCAGTTGTTATGTCAGGGATATTTTGAGCTGTAAATAGTATACAAACTTATAGCTCTTTGCAGTTCTTTCACATGTCATAAAGTTTTAAAAGGCCATTAATGGCTGCCTGGCATTGAAGATGAAGAATGATAAATAACAATTTACCCTCCAGTTTGTTTGTCAATGGTTTTCAAAATGGAATACTGGGGAAATGTTTAAATGTGTTGAAAGTGGATCAGGCATGTCTTAGTGAGAACATAAACAAAGGAGGATTAGATTCCCTAAAGACTTGACAACTGTTCTTGAACTAAGGACTTTCTCCTCATTTGGGATAATTTCCCAAAAGTAGCAGTGCTACTTTTTTTTCCCCAGAAAGGAAATTCTTACGACATCTTTAACTTACTGCATGCCTTTGCAACTGTGCACTTTTTAAAAGAGACCAATGTGGAAATGTACAAAGAAAAATGATTTATATTTTACAAAATAGTTTGAGAGCAGCTCAAACTGAGGGCTGTTTTGAGTTTTTTCTTGGTTTTTTTTTTTTTGTCACTTGTACTAGCTCAGATGCAGAGTAGCTGCTTTCTAAACTGAAGTAAAACCAGAATAAAGGGACCCTGTGCAGGATAATACTTGATTAGAGATTGTACCTCTCATGACATCTCTGGTTTCCTTTCAAGTGGGTGCTGGTCACTGTACTTTCTAGCTGGCTTAGTGGATAGATTCTGCAAATCTTTTTTTATATACAAATACATCATTTGTTCACCTTTCAGAATTTAGTACCCTACTAGACAACCTGTTTGGTCTTCTTTTCAGAGATATTTCCTTACCAAATAGAGAAATAGAATGGCCAAAAGTGGGCAAAAAGGAAGGAGGGACTTCCAACTTTCTGCCAGCTTCCTCATTGAATTTCCCTGTGGGAATCTGGCAGAGAGCATCAGAAATCTCCCCTTCTCCTTTCCTTCCCTTCCTACCATGCAGGTAAATGGCTGCTTTTGGATTTGGGAAGATAGCAAGGGTTTGTGAGACTGGCTGGGAAACTGTCACAGAATGTTGAAAACAAAGATCATGTGACCATAGTAGCAGCCCAACAGCAGCCAATAGCACTGAAGCAGTACAACTTCATTCTCTCGGGAGTCATGGATCTTGGATTCTGGATGCATTCGGTATGTTAGCCCATTCGAGGTAACTTGGTGTAAAAATTGTTGCCCTATGATGCAATTTTTCACCCAATTAAAAGTCATGACAATGAGAATTCTATTAGTGTATACATATTTCAATCCACATGGAGGATCAGGTAAATTCTCTCTTGAATACAGAAGTTTTCAAATTACTCCTGCATCTGTAATTACTTCTTCTCCTTCCCAAAAACCTATTCATTTTTGTTTCTTGTAAAATTAATACAATCTAGCCTTGTATAAAGAGGATCTGTCATGCAATTTAACCTGCAGACAAATAGAATTCATGCTGCCTGACTGTAAAGAAGATATTTACAAACAAAGCCCCTGGGCTTGTTGCCATGAAAAGTAAATACGTTTTAGCTTCTTCAGAGTTACAACTGTGAGAAAGCTTTGATGATTCTGTGAGCATCATACACAGTGGCAGTAAATAGCAAGAAATCAACCTTCTTGAAATTTTAAAGACAATCAAAACAAAGAGCACGACAAAAGAACACACAATTTCACCAAATTCCAATGGAGTTTATGTTCCAGGTCGACACTGGTATGTTTCTGAAAGACAAACATCAAAATGGTTTGGGGTTCCAAGTCAGTAAGTCTTGTTCAAACAACAGAATGAAATCTTAAATTTGGAAGATAAACAGATTGAGTTGGAGCCAAATAACTTCCTCCACTGAGGAAGTGAACTATTACAGCAATTTAAATGGTCTAGTGATTAAATCACTGGGCTGGTTGACCAGAGGTTTGGCAGTTCAAGACCTTGTCATGGTTCCGACAGATGAAACTCTTCAAAGAACTTTGAGGCATTGTTTACCTTAAAGAATCTTTATTAGAGAAGCATGGCATCGGCACTAACACAATCAAAGCTAAAAATTGGATTCCCCTCCCCTGAGCACATAGTATCAAAGCACAATTCCCTCCTCCAATTAACAGTCATAAATCACATTCTCCAGTTAGTTTGAAATGCAGGCTTTCCCTCCAGTCCTCCAGCCTGCCAATTCTTATCACCTCTTATTTCGATAACCTCAGTTCAGCATTGTTATGTCTAGCTGAACTCTTATGCACATTCCTCCCCGCAGCATCATCTAACTCTAGCTCTAACTCTAAAAGCAAAACATAAAAAGAAAATGGTTGCATCTCCAACTGTTGTAAAGCAAAAACATCCAATGTCAGCAGTGTTGAAAGACCTAAGTACTGCATGAAGGAGTAAGCTCCCAGCTCCTGCAAAGCTAGCAGTTCGAAAACATGCAAATGCAAGTGTATAAATAGATTCCACTTCATTAGGAAGATAACAGCATTCCATGCACCTCAGCATAAAGTCATGCCGGCCACATGACCACAAAAGCATCTTTGGACAAGGTTGGCTACCTTGGTTAGGAAGCAGATATGAGCACTGCCCCTAGAGTCGGACATGACTGGACATGGAAAATCTTTATCTTTTAAATCTTGTTAAGATTTAAGTACTCTTCCCCCCCCACCTCCCCTGATATTAAATCGGTATATAGCAGTGGTTCTCAACCTTTTTAATGCCACGACCCCAACCGGTCGTAAGTCGAGGACTACTCAACCGGTCGTAAGTCGAGGACTACTCAACTGGTGCAGCACCGTTTGCAGAATGGGACTTTTGGCGGGCTCAGCAGGGCAGAGGCAGCCTGGACAATTCCTATTGGCTTTTGAAAGCCAGTAGAATTAGACTCTATTCAAGAGAATAGAAAGGGAGTAGCACAGCTAAGGAAAAGGGGGGAAAAATGGCAGACTGCATTGTTTGGCAACCCCCATGAAATGGTCGTTCGACCCCAAATGTGGTTCCGACCCACAGGTTGAGAACCACTGGTATATAGAGATGGAATATATCATCTTGTAATATTAAAAACAAAATGGATTTCTTTCAGCATGAAATGCTGCGCTTTCGCAAAATGGGAGTCACTGGTAACCGGCACTTTCAGCTCTCTCTCTCTCTCTCTCTCTCTCTCTCTCTCTCTCTCTCTCTCTCTCTCTCTCAAACAAATACAATTCTGTCTGAATTATTAAAAATAATTCACATCATTGTGAAACCTACTGTCTATATTTAAAACCCCATCTAAGTCCCAAGGTTGAGAACTACACAGAAACAATTTTTATTATTTAATTAATTGTTTTAAATAGTCAAGTAGCAAATCAAGCTATAAACAACATTAAGAATTAAGACACTACCAAGGAGAAACTTTTCCAACACTGAAATGGGAGCTATTGTATAAAAACAAAGAGCAAACCCCACTCCCTTCTGCAGATGTTACCTAGCTGGGTAATGAAACACCTGCAAGAAAACAACCAACCTCAGGGACCACTTCCACAGAAATTATTTTCATGGTACTGAACATTGATTGTGCCTTGGCAGAATTATCAATGAAATCAGGAGACATTTCTGAAGCCTATATTTAATTCTAATCAAACCTCTGATCAAGACCATATCTTAGTTTAAAAAAAACCTCTAAGTGCTAATATTTAAGTGTAAATCTGCTTCATGCTCCCTCCCTTTTTACAACTCAAAAAAACAAAATAAAACTGAACACAACTCTCAAAATAACATAGGGTCCAGTTTAAAAGAAGGTAGAAATGGAGGTTTCTTGAATGAGTAATTCCTCAACATGGAAATGAATTAGTGGAGAAGTCATAAAATGTGGCCCCATATAGTGTACTAATCTATCAGAGGTAGGGGGAAATTTTTTTACAGTAATTATCTTCACAAGAGAACACAAGCAAGTCTTTCTTGGAAATTTGCATAGAGCAGTAATGGCGAACCTTTTAGAGACTGAGTGCCCCAAACCTGGCCCTGCCCCACTCCACCCCCTGCCCCACCCCACCCCACCTGCCCGCAGGGCCACTCACCACCTCCAGGGCCCACCGCAGATTGCCCAGGCAGCCCAGCAGTGCCATGGCAGCCACGCCCTCTGCCCACACCCTTCAGCATCAACTGTGCACGATGGGGCATGAGGCCAGATTCTTGTCTATGCTGCCTGGCTGCCATGTTCTTGGCTGCACTGCTCTGCATTGGCCCCGCTCAGGGGCAACTCTCCTCCAGGGGGGCTGCTGGTGAGGATGGGGTCATGGGGGGAGGCAAGGCTGGGGCAATGACACATGTGCCCACAGAGATGGCTCTGAGTGCCGCCTCTGGCACTCGTGCCATAGGTTCACCACCACTGGCGTAGAGGAGTAGTCTCTAATACTTTTGAAGGTAAGGTCACTGAACTCCATCCATGGAATTAAGGTCACTATTGAGTGATAGGATTCCACAATTGCAGCTCTCTTCATCCTCATGGATCAAATTTTTAAAATCTTCCCAAATGTGGGAGAAGGCTGTTGGGTGATCCTATTTTCAAAACGGTGGGAAATAGAGTAGTTACAAACCAATTACTTTGCTGAGTTTTATCATAAAATTATGATTTAGGGTAGCAGCCCCCAACCTTTTGGGCATCAGGAACTGTGGAGCAAGATTTTTCCACAGATTGGAAGGGGTATGGTTTCACATACTGCCTGCATCCCACAGATGGGGCTTCGTTTGTTTGCGCGGCCTGGTTTCTGGACCCAGGGTGTCTGGACCGGGGGACCCTGATCTAGGGTAGACATGTCAAATCCATGGCCTACAGGCCGCATGTGGCCCTGGACTGTTAGTAATTCAGCCCCACAAGATAATAAAAATATTTAAAAAATAAAAAAACTTTGTTATGCATATACATTAACTATATTATATATTTTATATACAGTCCAAAACAATTCTTCTTCATTCAATGCAGCACAGGCAAGCCAAAAGGTTGGACCACCATGATCTAGCAGATCCTAGAACACTGCTTGGTATTAAACCATCTTATTGAGATATATACATGGTTAGCCCCAGATGTGAAAGATTTGGGAGGATACCTTGATTGATAAACATGCATCGATGAAAATGTACGAAAATGGATAAAGGAGTTCTCAACGAAGGCATCTTACAGAAATAATCACCATGGAATGAGGTATGAAATAGGACCATATTTTGCATCCACCTGCTATTTAATTGTTATATAAGCTTTTTTGTTGATATACAACTGCTATTTCATCAACACAGCAGCTGTTGGTCTCCTATAAGTGGATGATTTTTAATCTTCTCCCTCACTCTGGATGGAATGAGAAACACCAAATTTCCCTAGCAAAAAGGAACTTCTTACCATCTGTCCCAGAAAAAAATATAAATACATATTTTGGGATTGTTTTATATTTTTTGACAACATGGAAAGCACATATCAATTATAATGCCAAACATGTTGTGAAAAGGGCTGCTGCCATTCAAAAGTGTTTTGATTTGAAGGTGGTTATTATATCCCCACAGGTCTGAAAGTCAGTAATAGCATGGTTTTTATATAGCACTCAAATTTTTGTAGAAATGATTATAGCCCATTAAAGGAGGACAGATCAAAAGTCTTCAGTCAGTTTTGGCTATAGCTACTGGTGAGCTAAAATGCTGCACTGAACATAGAGTTGGTTTAATCTGGACGTGGTCCTAGTTCTTTTTCTTCAGATTTGGTTTAGTTTTCATTTGTTATTTCTCACTCGTTTAAATTGGCTCTTGTTCATAAGTCTAGATGGGGGAACATTCTGAAACATAACCATCTTGAATTCTTTTTGGAGTTTGTCTTCTCCTCTATCCAAAAGAGACAAAGAACTTAATTGATAAAGAGAAGTATGATTCTAAATTACAAACACATTATCATCCTTAAATATTCTGCATTAATGGATGTGATGAACAGCTTTAATTGTACAATATATTGTATGTACAATCTATGTACAATTTATTGTTCTGACACCAATTCTTCACACTCTCCAGATTTGATGTTTGGCCTTCTATGGTCCTAAAAAAATAGGTATATAAAAATATTGTACAACCACTGATTATTCCCCCAAACTACCAATGGAACTGAAACTGTGGAATATCCTTTATATTTGTTAACAAACAAATAGTGATTAAATTTTGAATGGCTGCTAATTCCACAGGCCTACAATTACTTTAGCTTTTATTCTACTGTTTATCTATTTTACATCATCAGGATCAGACGGGTATCAATATGTAACATATACTACTGAAATTTTATAATAAGATATGGATTGTTGAGAATTGTTCCTTTTAAATTTTAATTTGTTTGCAATCATTTATAATGGATAATATGGTTATCCTTTTATATGTTATGCATTTTGGTGTTTATTTTGTTTCCTTATTATTGTTCTGCTGCTAAGTTCCATAATAACAGTAAACAAAAATGACACTGCCCAATTTTTAAAGTAAATTAGACGTTTCTCAAATAGTTCCAATCCACCAAATAAGACCTAGCATTCACTAAGATAACCCATTAAAAATAATCATACAAGAAAAGCTTTAAATCTCATTTTTAAAAAAGTAACTGTCAACACTGCTAACATCGGATGTTTTGCATAGACAACAGATGAATATGTAGCCATCTTTTTCCCTTTCGCTTTTAGAGTTAGATGATGCTGGGGGGCGGGATTTGAATGAGAGTCTAGCTCAGTGTTTCTCAACCTTTCTAATGCCGCGACCCCATAATACAGTTCCCCATGTTGTGGTGACCCCCAACCACTTATATATCACCGGGTGCCAGGGCCGTGGCCAAAGAAAAGGGGAAAAAATGGTGGACAGCCTTGTTTGGCGACCCCCGTGAAATGATCGTTCGACCCCAAATGGGGTCCCGACCCACAGGTTGAGAACCACGGGTCTAGCTAGACATAACAACACTAAACTTAGTGTGCGAATCAAGGTTATTGAGCCCAGAGCTGATAAAGAATTGGAGGGCTGGAGAACTGGAGAGGAAGCCCGTGCTTCAAGCTAATTGGGGAATGTGATTTATGACTGTTAATTGGAGGAGGGAATTATGCTTTGATACTATATGCCCAGGGGAGGGGAATTCAGTTTTTGGCTTTGATTATGTAAGTGTTGATATTATGCTACTCGAATAAAAGATTCTTTAGGTAAACAATGCCTCAAAGTTCTTTTGAAGAGTTTCATCTGTCAGAACCATGACATTAACTTTCAATAAATCATTCCAAATGGGACACCATGCCCCTTCCCAATTTTTAACACAGGTATAATAATATTGGTCTGTTGGAAGATCTTTAAGTGAACAAGAAACTACATTACAAAAAGATGGTTGAAAGGATGAAGAGAAAAATGGTAATTCTTTACTGATGTGGTATCTGAATATCACAATGCCATGAAAGTACATGATAGAATATTTTTGAAGCTTGAGGACATGGATTAATTTTTGGTAACTTTCTCTCTTTTGCCCCATATGAGTATTAGACCGTAACTCATGACTTTTCCAGAAAAACAGTGTGACATAAATAAGAAAAGCAAACCCAAAATAGTACTTTTAAGCAATTAGAACAGCTGAAGCATGCATGTGCCCAGGGATGCATACCTGCAGTTTTACTTCCCTTAGTAAGTTTGAATTGGAAAGCAAAATGGCTGATTGTATCACATACAGCATCAGAAATCTGAGCAAAATGTGCTCACGCACGAGTGATTAACATCCCTAACATGTTCTGCAGTGTATTTGCATACTACTAGCAGCAAGCTAATTAATGTATAGTTCATCTTTTGGCAATTGTCACCATGCTCTGAAACTGAGCAAGTTCAGTTGGCATTTGGCCATTTCAGTCCCTGCTGTAACAGAGACTCCAAAATATAAAGGCGAAGGCAGAACACGGAGCTCTTGGCAATGTTCATTATCTAGAGACTCCTTGAAAAAATACGCCTGAATCAACTGATCAGCAGGTCATAGGCAATTTTTATAGACGTGTTTGGTGGCACTAATGGTGGACTTCCAAAGTAACTATGACCCATCATGAATTGGATCCTTCATTCTAGATCAGCTGTGCTTTAAATAA
The DNA here is from genome assembly GCF_016545835.1 of Crotalus tigris. NCBI lineage: Eukaryota > Metazoa > Chordata > Lepidosauria > Squamata > Viperidae > Crotalus > Crotalus tigris. The sequence continues at coordinate 216,365 of NW_024097527.1, forward strand.
CATCTTTTGAAAGACTGCCATAGAATCTAATTCAAGGATTAGTTGTTCCTATGTACAAATGGAATGAAAACAAAAGATCAAAACCAAACCAAAACAAAAAAACAAAAACAAAAAAAACCCAGTCAGAAGTAACTCTTGACTTACCACCATTCGTTTAAAAACTGTTCACAGTTGCAACGGCACTGAAAAACTTGCAACCGGTTCTCACCATCGTCACAGCATCGCTATGGTCATTTGATCACAAAATAGGGTGCCTGGCAACTGGCATGAATTTATGAAGACTGCAACATCCCGAGATCATTGATTGCCATTTCTGACCTTCCCAGCCAGCTTCCTACAAGCAGTCAGTGAGAAAAGCCAAATTTGTTCAATGACCACATGATTCACTTAACAACGGAAGTGATTCACTTAACAACTGAAGTGATTCACTTAACAACTGAAGTGATTCACTTAACAATCGTGGCAAAAAAAATTCAAAAAAATTGGGCATTAGTGACTCACTTAATAACTACCTTGCTTAGCAATGGAAATCCTGGTTCCAATTGTGGTCATAAGTCAAGGATTAGCTGTAATGGCAAATTTACTTATTATAATTAGCCATGATCTATCTGGGCATTCATCCACCATGCATCAAGAAGACATTTTTTTTTCTGCTGCTGCTGCTGGTCTGGTTCTTCTAAATACATTTACTGTAATAAAGTCTGAAGTGGGGAGCTTATTCTACTTTGTTATACTTTCTGCACCACTGAGAACAGTGATTCTGCTCTCTCTTCAATCCTTTCCAATTCTGCATGTGGTACTAGAAATGAAAACATCTAGATAGGGTTCTAGATTCACTCTGATTCTATTCGGTTCTGAGGGTATCAGTTCCAATAAAGAAGAATATTTGTAGCTCAGGGGTTCTTGATGCTCTCTGAGCTTGATTGTTTTTTCCAGACGTTTCATTACCCAAACTAGGTAACACCATCAGTGCTACTCATCAGGTATCATTTCAATATACAGTAAATAATGTTGTGTTAAGATTTTAAACTTTACCTCCAGTTCAAGTCTACTTTCATTTATGTAATTTGAATCATCTTGAGCCCAGCTATGAAAGTTTTGTTGAGGCTAGCTTAAACCCACTTTTAAGCAAAAGGCAAACCATTTCCTTGGTTTTTAAAATCCTGAAAAGGAGGTTAATTAAGCTAGCAATTTCAGCTGAATTAGGCTTTTGAAAAGAAAATTGATTAATTTGTTTCCTGACTTGAACAAATTGCCAAAATAATTAAAACATGATTAAGCTTATTTTGAAAGACTTTTAGCTTTTAGAAGTGCATGACTGTGCATGCAATCTGCTAAAAGAACTAGGAGGTGACAGAATTTGTGGCATATTGCATGTCTTTCAGTTTTCACAGCTGTTAGCCCAACCCTCCTCCTTTGCTACTGAACACTCTGTCAACATATATCTCGTGCTCATTTTTGCCCTTCCAATATCCTGTAGTTATATTGTATTTTTTTTTTAAAAGTGTCATGACTGTAATCACAAAATGGATCATACTGAGGCTATGATTAGTCATTAAATGCTGGGGATGGCTCTCTTCTCTGAATTTCTTTTCACTTACATAAAAAAGGAAGAACAGCAACAGAATAAATGGAACAAACTGTAAGAGAAGGACTGGCAGAGCCAGGGGGAGGAGTAAAAAGAGGAATCAGCCTAAAAACATGTAGCCACAAAATCCAACCTCCCTTGATTGCCATTATCTAACTATAACTAGGAGCTGACCATTAGTTGAGAGGATTCCTGCATAAACATGATTAGCAATAAATCAATTAATTTGAACCTTCACATGTGGACCTGGTCTTTTGTGCCTGACATAAACAGAAGAAATAAATGTTTGTGCATATGCGCATGTATGGGGAGAGAAAAAGGAAGGGAGGGAAAAAGGGATGCAACTCAGGGAAGGGACAAGGAGTGAAACTGAACATATATTATTTCAGTCTCCATATATCTAAATCAGAGGCACAGGAAAGAAGACAACCCCTCACCAAAGATCTACACCAAAGGTATACCATAAAAAAGGAGTTGTCTGCCTCCTCCATTTATTATCAAGAGCAACAAGTATTTTCTCCAACAGAAATGAATGAAATATATTGTTCTGTCCACATGGGGAAAAAAACCTATACCCTGCATACCTCAGGATAGAAATATATATGGTGGGCCCTATATGTGCTTTTTTTTGCTAAGTTTAGAGTGAAAGTAGCTGGACAAAGCTGTTGGCTAGCGCACAGTTCCTTTGCACTATACATCACATTTATCTGGATATATATTACTGTGCAGGGACAACTCTGCAAATGATAAAAAGCAAATAAAAAATCAAGCTTGACTAAGCATAAAGTACTCTAGGACAAAGAGGATCAACATTTAAATAGAATCAAATGCTACAGCAATGGTGGTGGCAGCATATGGCCAGTGCTGGCTGAGGATCAATAGAATTTACTTTAGTCTTATCCTGACCCATTTTAAATAGAATACTGTAATGATTATCTTCTGGTGGTGTTTAGAATTAATATCAAGGACAAAACCACCAGGCCAAATTATACCACATTTCCTTTGTACAAACAAATTACTTTCTGAACAAAAATATTCATGGCATTACTGTCAATCTAGATAAAAAAGAAATGCTATTATACCTAATAAACATTGCCTAACCATTAACACTGGATGCTTTTTGCTGACGTGCAGCATAAACAATGGAATCTGGAATATACTTTGCATTCTCCTGGTTTCTCCTGATAAATGGGCTCTGTGGTCCACCTTGACTGCAACTCAAGAACAAAAGAAATCAAGAAAGAACATTTGGGTCTTACTTATCAGGTCAAAATAAGGACCAGTAAATTACATATGGAGATTCTCAGTCATCTAGGTCATGGTTGTCCCAACAGTGCTTTTTCAAAACGCAACTGGGCTTTGTTTTTCCTTGAAGACATTTCACTTCTCTTCCAAGAATTGAGAAGCTTCTTGGATGAGAAGCAAAACATCTTTAAGGAACAACAAAGTCCAGCTGCCTTTTGAAAAAGCACCTTTAGGATGATCAGTAAATTACATTTCATAATCACTTACATATTAAAATCCATGGAAAGATTCAAAGACACAGAGTTCATTGGGAATTTCCTATATTTCCTTTCTTCAGTTCCACCAGCATTCAGAGTTTTAAGCTGACTGTGATTCCAAGGGTAGGAAAGGAATATTTCATGCGCTTTGCAAAGTAGCAGCCTTGAAGAAGAGGGGCTAGGAATGGTTAATTCTTGCAGGCAAGACTTCTAGGGAATATGAGCATCTACTGCATAGAAGACAGGACAGAAATTTAATAACCCTAAGCCTTCCTCATATTGCCGACATGAAATGAAATGATTTGGTTTTGAAAGAAAGGAATATTTCTGCAGAATGAACCAACCCTCTGCCTCCATGAAGAAAAGAAATGTAAAAGCACAAACAGCAGTCTGGAATTTATTTATTTTTTTACTTCCTTCCTCAACTCCCTTAATTTCCACTAGCTCCCCTCCTGAATGTCACCTCCTCTTCCTTTTTTTCTTTTGTGGCTAAACTTTTTTTTTTAGCTACACTTCTTAGCCTTTCTCCTTTTGCAACCATTTATACTTCATTCATCTTCTCCGAAATGTCTTTTCCTCCCCCCCCCTTTCCTTTTTTTCTTACAAACTCAACAGCCACTCAAAGAGAAGAACAAATCAAAAGGATTAGGTTAGCAAGTGCAAAGGCATCTATTCTCCTGTCCAGTTTTGTGGCTTTAGGACATTTTTTGACAGCAGCTCAGGGAGTATGTCAGTCATCGCTGAAATCACCTTGCCACTTTGGATGTGTCCTTTTCTTTTAAGGTCCCTTCACTTCTATCTTTCATTTCAGCTTGTATTAGTATTTGGCAATCTTCAGATTCCACACATCCTCAAACAGACTTTCTTGCAGAGGGTCAGGAGAGCATGCCACATGTTAGCTTTACTAAACCTTCACTGTGGCAAGTCATAGAAAGTTAGTGTTGGTGTCAGTCCCAATGGTGATCCTCATACAATCAGAAGATCAGAGGGGTCAACCTGGATCGCAACTGGTAGAGCTGAGGATTCCTAGAAGAGTGTTGTACAACCCCACTGAGCAGGTGTGCATCTCTTTTGTAGCGACACATTAAGATGACTGTTCAACTTTGGAAGCCATTTACTATACACTGCCTGTCTCATGTAAATATTTTAGAACAGTCATACATTAACATGCTACTGACTCAGAGGATGTGCTTTTAATTCCCATATTAGACTTTCCTATTTACTCTACGAACATCATTCATCTGAAATAAAGGTGTATATTTAGAAAGAATGAGCAGTTGTTATTTTACGGCTGAAGAAAAGCATTCAGCTTCCTCACAGAGAAATTTATACAGTATTCAGCCAACTGGTAGAAGTGCAGGAGAACAATCTTTAAAGTAGGATTAGAACCATATCCGTTGTTTTGATTTTGCCTTCAGCCTTTGAATTTCTTGTGCATGAATAATGTTTAATATACCTTTTGTTAATGAAGGCCTATGATTTTTTCCATGTTTGTTCTGCATCATCTTGGTGTGACAGATTTTGTGGCAAAAGCAGAGAAAATTCCTTAAAGTCAAAATCAAGGTCCCTTCCCTTCCTCTCGCTTCTGTTCTATTTTAATATTAAAAGTTGCTCAATCTTACAGAAAAGAATATTGTAAAAGAAAATTGTACAAATAGTGAATATCTAGATTAAAAAAGAAATTTGGTTGATCGTTAAATACAGTATATTTTATTCCAGATGATACAGTGAATATGGACAATAACCCTGTCTAAGCAATACTGCCTATTAACTGATAAATATGCCTTATTATTATTTATTTGTAGATGACAGATTGTTAAAAGAAAAAGGGCACCCTCGTTATGATGTTTCAGAGTGGCATAATGATAGTAGAGAATATTGAAAATCTTATTTATCACTCTTCCAGTATACAAGGATAAAAAAGGAGGGAGGAAGAAAAATGCACTAGCGGCCAGATAATTAAGAAATCTTTTTTTTTTATTGAAAATTTTAAAGTTTTTACAAATAAGAAAAAAAAAGACAAAAAACAAAAAACAACCCTAACCCACCCACCCCAACCCTCCCTCTCCATCCCCCCCCAACCTTCCCAGAGCTGAGTATAGGCTTAGTTAAAATTTTTAAGAATCTTAAAAAGAAAATTGAAAAAATATAAATCATAAGTATATCTAAATACATTACATAAACAACTTATAAAGTAATTAACAATAATATATATATAAGAAAAAAGCATAAATATTAAAAAGAAAAAGTACTTGAAAGAGAAAAACGTAAGAAAAAAAAAGAAAGAAGAAAAGAGATATGGAAAAAGTACAATCTATAAAATATTAAAATTTATATATAAGTTATTGAAAAACTAAATAATATTTTTATATCCAATTTATATTGTATAAAATTTATCCATTTTTCCCATACCGCAAAGAATTTCTCTTGCGATTGCTCCTTTAAGAAAGCCGAAATCTTTGCCATTTCCGCCAAATAAGAAACTTTAAAAAACCACTCTTGCAAGATAGGCAAGGATTCCTTCTTCCAATATTGCCCTACTAACAGCCTTGCGGCTGTAATCAAATTTAACATCAATATAACCTCCTTAGCATCACAATCAGTAACAATACCTAACAAAAACAATTGTGGGGTAAATTTTACCCTCTTTCTAAAAATTCTTTGAATATTCCACTATATCTTAATCCAAAAGGCTTTTATATTTTTACACGACCACCAAATATGATAATAAGTAGCATCCAAACAACCACATCTCCAACATTTAGGCTGTAAGTCAGGATACATACGAGACATTTTTTGTGGATCAAGGTGCCATCTATAAAACATTTTATAGAAATTCTCCCTTAGCGGCCAGATAATTAAGAAATCTTTTATAGTGTGAGTTTTTATCTGTCATTCTTTACAAGATATCACTAAAGGAGAAAAGTTTCACATCAGAAATTATTTAATTGTTTTTACTACTGTTTGCCAAAATTATTATAAATGATTCCACATAGTAGGGCTGTTTGTAAAATGATATACAAATGATAATTAAAATGGGAATGGTATATTGGTTACATACTGCCTAGGCAACAAATTACATAGCAAGCAACAAAATCCTACTAAATAGTGCAGAAAGGTTCAGGTGCAGATGGAAGAAAAGAAAAGAAAAAAGAAAAGAGAGAAAAAAAAGAACAAAGGCCAACAGAAACATATGTTTGTCTAACTAATTTGAAACAATTTTCTTAAATAAAAAGTAAACATGGAATTAATGGAAGGAGTAGTTTGATCATTTTGGCTTCAGTTATTAGCAATATATAAGATCATTACTACAAGCAAATTGCTAATTATGATCAAATCCACCACAAATTGACTGATAGTTGTCAATTATGCTTCAGACTATAAAAATATGAGTAGAAAAAAAACACGGATCCCTCTAAATATACAAGGATTTCATAATACTGCTAGATACGTCAGAATGAGGACTAGCATAATAATAGAAAGAGCAAATTGTTTCTACTGCATAGAATCAAGGCCAGTAGGAAAACATTTTGCCAAGAAATAATTACAATGGTAAAGACATTTCTTGTTCAACTGCAGCCCTAATGTGATTTGTTTTAAATGGGTGAGCAAGCTATCAGACCAAAGGGGTTATATATTATTGGTTCATATCCACATGCAAGTTTTATAGACTGGGGAATTTGGAAAAGCAAATGAGGTCAAAAGTGCACAAAGTTCCAAGCTGCTGGGACTGTGTGCTGACAAAACATGCAACTAATGTGATGGAAGGAGGGAGAGAGGAGACGCCTGAGTTACAGATTCCCTGGCACGCATGTACCTGGCAGTGACCCTGGAAATGCAAGCTAGGCAATGCCTCCAACATTGCTCGTAATATTGGAAAAAGACCATTGCTTGTAGTCTGAGAGAAACAAGAAGATGGGAGAAAATGAAGCGGAAAGAATTAAAATGGCTTTAACAGCTAATTTTCCCATTAATGTTAATGTTGACGTCTGCTCTTTTCCTTGCCAAAAAGCAAGCACAGAGTAGGAAACTAGAGTTGGGGAGCTGTCATCTTTCCTCATAGCGAGCCAGTTTGGTCTAATAGCTAAGGTACCAGATTAGAAACCAAAAGATTGTGAGTTCTAGTCCTGCCTTAGGCATGAATGTCAGCTGGGTGACTTTGAGCTAGTCCTTCTCTCGGCCCAATAAAGCTTAAAGAGTTGTGATTGTTGGGAAAATAGGAGGAGGAAGGAGTACTGGCAATGTCTGCTGCCTTGAGTTATCTATATTCCGTGTAAAAAATTAAAATAAGTAAGTAAGTAATCATCACTGTGTTTTCTCTTTTGGGCAGGTCCTCTACGACATTGAGATATATAGGGACACCCTGCCAAGCACGAAGAGCAAATTGAACGAACAGAAACTCTTATCCAGACTAGGACCACAATGATATGCAGTGGGTTAAAATACCATGGCTGTTCATATTAAGGGCCAATCCAGATTGGATGTTCCATGCTTACTCCTGATCAGGAAAAAAGAACAGATGTTGCTCTGTGGAACTTGTTAAAAATAGCATGGCCTTTAAATCTGATCTTTGATGTAATCATTGCTGAGCAAAATCTGCGGATTTCAGTGCAGCCGTTCACAGCCCACACAACCGAATTTCTCAGAGACACATTTGCTTGGGTTTATAATTGATTCGCCCCATTTCCACATTGATCCAGTTTCCATTTTAAACCCATATGAAAATTCAGATAGAAATATGCATTGAAAGATGCAGACGTACTGTAAAAACATATTCTCCCAAGCTATACCACCTAACATGCAATAGTTCTCATCCAGATTGTTTTCAGGAAATTCAGATCCGACCCTTTTCTCCCCCATAATCCCCCAAGCACCCTCTTATTTCCACCTTAGTTAGTGAAGAGAGAACTGTGGTATAGAAAGTGGAATATTCTTTTGCTTTGAAATCTTTCTGAATCATTTTAAAGCTTGGTTGGAATTCCTATGGCTTTACCTCATATTTTCAAGAGGAGACTGGACAGCCATTTGTCCAGAATGGTATAAGGTCTCCTGATTGACCAGGGGTTGGACTAGGTGCCTTCCAACCCTGTTATTCTATGTTCTAGGTACCACTGAAGGACTGCTTGTGGCCTTTCAGCTTTGTTTTTATGTTACTCAGATGTCACCACCAACATTTGTCAGAAAAAAGTCAATTCTTTCCAGAGGCTTTTTAAAAAAATTTCAGAGCAAACCAAGTCTAGTAAGCATCAGTCAGCATCTGCTCCCTCGGATATTTTGCCCTATACAGCAGAGACCCCCAACCTTTTGGGCACCAGGGACTGGTTCCATGGACAGAGGTTCTTCTATAGACTGAAGGGTATGTGGTTTTGTGTACTGCCTGCATCTCATGGATGGGGCTTTGCTTGTTTGTGTGGCCTGGTTGCTGGCATGCCACGGCCAATACCAGGCCATGGACTGGGGGTTGGGGACTCCTGCTATACAGTACTTCCTGCAAAAAAAAAAAAAAAAAAACTGCCAAATTTGGCCTTGCCCAACACTATCCACCTTGGAGGCTCATTTAGACATCATTTTAAGGAGTCACTACATTTAAAAAGATTATTTTACTTCTGTGAGTCAACAATGTCAGACTAGGTGGTGCTTTTATAATGGTACAATAAATGAATAACTCATGGATGAAGGCGAATACATGTGTCCCAAGATAATGTTTCTGGATCCAATCTGGGTTGGTCACCAGGGCCAGAGGTTTAGTCTTCCACGCTTTCAGACTCAGGCTGGAGCCCATCTTCAGGGAACTTCTCTCTAGCCTCTCTAGGTCCCTGCAGGGTTGGTCCCAGTGACCAACTCAGATTGGATCATTCTGGTGAGAGACAAGTTCCCCTGAGGATGGGCTCCGGCATGAATCCGAAAGCTCAAAAGGCTAAACCTCTGGTCCCGGTGACTGACCCAGATAGGATCCTGCAAATGAATAACTGTCAAGTGTAGATCTGAGCCCCTAAACACATATAAAGTTTGTAACAATGTATGCCACATTTTTCCTTAGGAACAGTCCTAAAATGACGTATGTATTAGCTTCTCTGCATCAAAACTGTAAGCAAAAACCAGATAGAAAACGGTGGCATAAAGCATTGCTTTATAAAATCAGGACAACAGCAAAAATGCAGCTGGTTCAATTTGTGCTTAAAAAAGCAAAATAAAATCACAGCTATCTTAGGATTTCTTCTCTCCTTTCCACCCCCTCTGTGTGAGTGTGTCTTTGTGCATGTTTCCATCCATGCATACCTTTTATCATTATTGACTAGGCAGTCTTTGTGTTTGGTGAATGCAAGATTAACTCGTGAACAGATTGGCTTTATTAACAAGGCTGAAATGCACGTTGTTAAATGTGCACATACAAACATCTCCATTCAGCACTTCTGTTAAATGGATAGCCTTGTGCATGCAAGCTTATTAAGATGCAAGAGCAATGAACAATTAAAGCTTCATCAGCATAATCAGTTGGACATTAGTCGACCCAGATCTGCAATGTACCATTACAGAGCTCATAGCAGTTACAACGGGATAGCTTGTGCAGTTTTTTTGAATAATAATAAATAAAATAAAATAAAAGGAGAGAGAAGGATTTAACAAGGATTTATCTGTAGCTTTCAATCTCATAGACTCTGTTCTGTGATAAGTCTGATACTGGCTGAAGAAAAGAGGGCATCACACGCTGATTCTAATAGGGATCATGCACTCCTCTAATGATATCGCTCCCTCAAACCAGGAAAGTTAAATGAGGCAGAAAAACTACCTTAAAAAACACACAGTGAAAGGAAAAGTAGAATAAAATATGAAGTAGCCGAGCTTTGCATCTAGCTTAAATCTGAGTCACAATTCAAATGTTTTGGGGATGTTGTTGCTGTTTTAAACATTGTATGGTTGTATACATCTATATTTACATCAGGCAATTGATATCCAAATTAATCCATTCATTTAACAGCTGCATTTATAATAATAGAGTTGTTATAAAACATAAATTGCCCTTTTGTTAATTGTGGTGTTATGTTTAATATTGGACTGGATGAAGGCAAACAAGCAGAAATTAAAACCAGGCAAAGATATGGAAACTGAATCTGATCACTGAGGTTCATTGGAATGAGTAGATGAAACCATTATTGAATGGATTAAGAGATAATTTTGATCCTCCCATTCAATAAATGCCTATATTGTACATTTAAAAACTACAGTAGTCAATGAGGTTTTACTAATAATATTTAGAAAAGTTCTAGATCAGTGGTTCTCAACCTTTTTAATGCTGCGACCCCCAACCGGTTGTAAGTCGAGGACTACTCAACCGGTCGTAAGTCAAGGACTACTCAACTGGTGCAGCACCGTTTGCAGAATGGGACTTTAGGCGGGCCCAGCAAGGCAGAGACAGCCTGGACAATTCCTATTGGCTTTTGAAAGCCAATAGAATTAGACTCTATTCAAGAGAGTTTATTCTATTGGCTTTCAAAAGCCAATAGAATAAAAGGGAGTAGCACAGCTAAGGAAAAGGGGGAAAAAATGGTGGACTGCGTTGTTTGGTGACCCCCGTGAAATGGTCGTTCGACCCCAAATGGCGTCCCGACCCACAGGTTGAGAACCACTGATCTAGAGTGTTCCATTATTAAAAGAAGATATTTAGGATATGGAAAATGAAAATATTGGCTATTGTTCTTCTATGCAAGGTTTAGGACTAGGTGAACTAAATCAGACCTCATAGAAAAAGTATTGAACCAAAGTCTGTGCTATGCTCAGTTTTGCAATCTGAAGGAACTCTTTGTCATCTAAACTGCAACTGTACTTTACTTAATATGATTTTGCTAAGCTTGCTTGTTTTAAATATATTTAGAACATAAGGGCTGGAACTGTGAGAAATGGAGAACTGAAAGTAGTTGATGGGTGCGAGTTCAGATATACATGGGTATGAGGAAAGTTATGGTCAGCAGAAAGTCTGCAGAAAGTGCAAGGTTGCTGACCATCTGTCTACGGTCTTAGGATGAGAAAGGGTATAAAAAGTTGGGACTGGACATGATTGATTTGCCACTGGCCTATAGCTGTCCTTATTGGAACTGCTATGTCATTGGACCTCATTGCAATGGGTTTTTAACGTAAGTGATGTTTATGTGTGTGTTCCAAATTATTGCTGAAATAAACCTCTGAATCTTAAAGTAAGAATTATTGTTTTGGGTTGCTGTCTCTTGTCTTTTTCATTGGGTTTTTCCACGACAAGGAAAAACAATGCCTTTCTTTTGAATGTACTACCTCCCACAAAAATTCATGTAGTATTTTCAGTTTTTTCTCAGTTGTTTCATTTCTCATCTTTCTTTGTCAAAATGTGATGCTAAGTGTTCTGCTGAATTTCCATCTATTTGAGAAATACACAGTACATTATATTTTTAGATGTCATCCATTACAAAGGTGGTGGGTGGTCATATTGACTTATTGGATGTGATCTACACTAGAATGGTTGCTGTTAACTTTCCAGTCTGTCCAACATCTCTCTCCCCAGATATTTAGCATTTTTTTCCCCTTACACATTTATTCTTATTCATTTCTTTGGCTCTTCTTCCTTTCTTTTTCTTCTCTGCTTATCTCTACCTTTTGCAAACTTTATATTTCTCTAAGCCTTCTGCTGAATGAATGCTAGTATTCTGGCAAAATACACATTAGCATTCAGAAGTTGTGTTTATTATGATCAGTTTCTCACAGTAATGTTAACATTCATTGTCTTTATACAAACATAATCTGCAGTCCCTGATGGCCAAATTTTACTCTAACAAGGATAGGGAGTATACAGATTTAACATGGGACAGATTCATGGCAATGAATGATGGATTCCTAATGTCCTCGTATCCAACATCATCTCCTGAAGGAAAAACAATAGCCATAGCATTATCTGGTGCTCTTCCTATGCCCATTAGCCAATCATTCCAAATGTATAAATTCTGCTTTGAATTGTCCAAAGTAGCTTACAAAATTAGAGAATATTCTGCAACATTGAAATCTGGATTTCACTTTCAAGCAGGCTTGAAAAGTAACCCATTCTGGAGCACACTGAATAGTCAGCAAGACAATGGATATGATATTAAATTAGGTAGAGATCTATTCATCAGTCTGAATGAGAGACCATCAGGGTAGAATAAACATTAAGACCGAATGTTGCAGCCATTTCTCTGGGAGTAGGCCTCACTAAACTCAGTGGATCTTGTTGCTGAGTATACTTGCACAGGATGATACTGTTAAAGTAATCTGGGATTTAACCAATTTGCATTCAGTAAGTTATATTTCTAGGAAATAAATGAAGGATTACTTAGCAATAGTATGGACATGTTTTTATACAATGCCTCATATTTTGGTTTTAAAAGAAACAGACCAAATAAAAGAGGAGGTGGAGTTGCTCTCTATATAAGAAATAACTACATCTTCACAGAAATAGAGTACAACAATGATAAAAACTGTCTTGAATGCATTTGGGTCAATATAAAAGGGGGGGGGAATGACATTGCCATAGGTGTATACTACAGACCACCCAACCAAACAGAGGAAATAGATGAACTTTTTGCTAGTCAGCTAACTAAGGTATGTAGGAAGCACATCACAATAGTAATGGGGGACTTTAACTACCCTGACATCAACTGGGAGACAAACTCCGCACCAAGTGGAAGATCAAACAGGTTCCTGGCAAACCTAGCAGACAACTTTGTCTCCCAAAAAGTAGAGAATGGAACTAGGGGATTAGCCATTTTGGATCTAATTCTCACTAACAGAGATGAAATGATAGACGGTGTTGGAGCCATAGGAACCCTGGGAGGAAGTGATCATGCAATATTAGAATTCAACATTATAGAAGCACAACCAATAGAACACAGTCAAACTAGAGTCTTGGACTTCAAGAGAGCTAATTTCAATAAACTTAGAGAGGGCTTGGGAAGGATTCCATGGATGAGAATCCTCAAGGGGAAAACAACTCAAGAAGCTTGGGAAATTTTGAAAAATGAGATAATAAAAGCACAGTCTAGCACAATACCAACAAAGAGAAAAACAACAGCTCTCAAAAGAAACCAGCATGGCTGCATAAAGAACTCTCTGACAAATTGAAAGATAAAAAGGACAAGTATAGAAAGTGGAAAGAGGGGAACATAACTAAGTCAGAATATCAGCAAATAGCCCGAGCCTGCAAAGATGAAGTGAAGAAAGCCAAGGCTCAAAATGAACTGAGGCTTGCGACCAAGTCAAAAATAACAAAAAAAGCTTCTTTCAACATGTAAAAAACAAGAAAAAAGTGAAGGAAATGATTGGTCCATTAGTGGGTGGAAGTGGCAAGAAGGTGACAAGCAACAGGGAGAAAGCAGAACTATTTAACTCATTTTTTGCATCTGTCTTTACACAAAGGGAAAAAACAGACCAACCTATCAAAAATAGTGCCACAAAAAACAAAACAGAAACACAAGTTAAGATAGGCAAGAAAATCGTTAGTGAGCACCTGTCCAGCCTAGATGAGTTCAAATCGCCAGGACCAGACGGATTACACCCCAGAGTTCTCAAGGAACTGGCAGATGTGATATCGAGCCACTGAACTATATTTTTCAAAGATCCTGGAACACAGGGGAACTACCAGAGGACTGGAAAAGAGCTGATGTAGTTCCCATCCTCAAAAAAGGAAAAAAAATGGATCCAGGAAATTACAGACCTATCAGCCTGACCTCAATACCTGGGAAGATCCTGGAAAAGATAATCAAACAACGAATCAACGAACACCTAGAGGCAAACAAAGTCATTACTAAAAGCCAACATGGGTTTGTCAAAAATAGATCATGCCAGACAAATCTTATTGCATTCTTTGACCAAGTGACAAAATTAGTGGATCAGAGGAATGCTGTGGACATAATTTACTTGGACTTCAGTAAGGCATTTGATAAAGTAGATCACAACCTACTACTTGACAAGATAGAAAAATGTGGGGTAGACAGAACCACCACCAGATGGATCCGTAGCTGGCTGACCGGCCGTACTCAGCGAGTGGTCCTCAATGGAACTGCATCTATATGGAGGGAAGTGTGTAGTGGGGTGCCCCAGGGCTCTGTTCTGGGCCCAGTACTCTTCAACATCTTCATCAACGATTTGGATGAAGGGATAGATGGGGAACTCATCAAATTTGCAGACGACACCAAGCTGGCAGGAATAGCCAACACTCCAGAAGACAGGCTTCAGATACAGAAGGATCTGGACAGACTTGAACACTGGGCACTAACTAACAAAATGAAATTCAATGGTGAAAAAAGCAAGGTTCTACATTTAGGCAAGAAAAACCAAATGCACAAGTACAGCATAGGTGGCACCATGCTCAATAGTAGTAACTGTGAGAGGGACCTCGGAGTCCTAGTAGACAATCACTTAAATATGAGCCAGCAGTGTGCTGCAGCTGCCAAAAAGGCCAACACAGTGCTAGGCTGCATTAACAGAGGGATAGAATCAAGATCACGTGAAGTATTAATACCACTTTACAATGCCTTGGTAAGGCCACACTTGGAATACTGCATCCAGTTTTGGTCACCACGATGTAAAAAAGATGTTGAGACTCTAGAAAGAGTACAGAGAAGAGCAACAAAGATGATTAGGGGACTGGAGGCTAAAACATATAAGGAACGGTTGCTAGAATTGGGTATGTCTAGTTTAACGAAGAGAAGGACAAGGGGGGACATGATAGCAGTATTCCAATATCTCAGGGGCTGCCATAAAGAAGAGGGAATTAAGCTATTTTCCAAAGCACCTGAAGGCAGGACAAGAAGCAACGGGTGGAAACTAATCAAGGAGAGAAGCAACCTAGAACTAAGGAGAAACTTCCTGACAGTTGAGAACAATTAATCAGTGGAAAACAGCTTGCCTCCAGAAGCAGTAAAATGCTCCAACACTGGAAGTTTTTAAGAAGAGACTGGACAGCCATTTGTCCGAAATGGTGTAGGGTTTCCTGCCCGAGCAGGGGGTTGGACTAGATGACCTCCAAGGTCCCTTCCAACTTTACTACTATTACTAATTTCTGCAAGAAGATGAAACCAAATTTTGCGTTTAGCAAAACTAAATCCTACATCTCTAAAAAGTATGCAAATCATACTTTTAAATTATTTTACATACTTTATTCCACTTCTGTGAGTAGAATAAATTATGAAACTCGAAAAGACATGAAATCCATTCTGACTACAAAACATATTATTTATTCTTTAACCAAGATTTGTAAATACTTTAAGGCCTATGAGGATATGGGAACTTTCTTCTCTTTATAAGGTTTTCCAAAAGTTGAATTCCACTCACAGCATTACAGTTTGTTGTTTTTTTAAAGCCTTTGAAGAGGTGAATACATAATGCCTATTTAGGAGAGAGGGAGGCAACATATAACTTCCATAACTTATTGGATAGTAACTCCCATTATTTCTCTAAAGTGTAGTGCTGTCTGGGACTGATGGAAATTAGATGTTAACAATAATTGAAATACTACATATTGGTGTGTTAACTTTTTACAGCAATTTTATTCTATATAGCAAAAGACTTGAAAAAACTGATGCTGGAAATCAACTGCACTACTGAACAGCTTTAGTTTTAACCCTTATAACAGTGTTGGAACATATGTTTTGCACACATAAAGTCCCAGGTTCAATCCTTGACATTTTTATGAAGAGCTTTACTTGAAACTGGGTGGCACAGATAAAATAAGTAATGTGGAATTGGTATCAAGCAGCTTTATATTGACTTTTTTGGATCCTCTATTTAAAAAAATAATTTTAACTGTCTTTGGGACTGTGGTGTTTTTGTTAATAGCTGCTTATTCTTTCAGGAAAATAAGACAGGCGGATACTTCTAAACATGTCTAATTAAGCACCCAAGATATAGATCATGAAGTCTTTGAGTCACACTCAACTTCTGATGACTTCATGGATATGTCAATGCAATTTTCTTAGTAACAATAAATAAGTGGTTTAACATTGTCTTCTTCTAGGATGTTCCCAGTCTTGCTTGTAACCCTGATATTACATAGAGATCTCCCATTCAAATACTAAGACAATGATAATGCTTAGAACAGGGGTCTTCAAACTTGGCCCTTTTATGACTTGTGGACTTCAATGCCCAGAATTCCTCAGCCAGCCAAGTTTGAAGACCCCTGGCTTAGAACCATAAGCACAACTCCTCAACAATGACATTAAGGTGACATCTTTCTCAGAATCTAATAAAAAAAATGGGTCAGGCGATGGTAGATCTTTTCTGGATGATTTTCTTCTTCATGGAATAAGGGCCATGGACTAAAAAGCTTGGGGATGACAAGTGACACATGGTCCATAAGGCTATCCACTTAAGACATGTTTGAGAAGCCCATTTTTCTGGCTGTCTCGCAGTTTTGTTTCAGCAAATTGTCATGTCTCTGCAAAGCAGAGCACCGGAAACATCTGTCAGACTGAGTACCAGAGGGAAGGCCTTTCCATCCAAAGCAGCTGCCTATCCATCTGAATGAGATCCGGAGGTGTCCACCTCATAGCAGCTGGCAAGAGAGGAAATTCCAGGAGCATAAAGGCAAAACTCCCACTGGTTGCTACCCAGACTGATGAGGGCTGACACAGCCTTTCTTGCAGAGAACAGCTGCCAAAGGCTAATAGGCAGTGCTGAATTTTACATGAGCCTGTCAATAGAGTTACACAAAGCTACATAGTCTCTTGATATGGCTCTGAGACTAAAACAGAAGCTTGCTGCCTCATTATTTGGGGCAAAGACAATCTTTCATATATCCAAAAAGCTCTGCTTTCACTTAACAGTATTTTGCTTCAGCTTTCTGAACACTACCTATAACTGGAGGGGTAAGATTGCTTGGCACCTATGCAAACTTACAGACTGTGCAGATATAAATGGAGGAGCACTGTGTTTACTTCAAGGACCGGTCAGCTCTCATATCTCCAATGCAGCGGTTCTCAACCTTTGGGTCGCGACCCCATTTGGGGTTGAACGACCATTTTATGGGGGTCGCCAAACAACACGATCCGCCATTTTTTCCCCTCAGGGGCGGCGCCGCGCATACGTGCCGCACATGGGGGTGGCGCCGCGCATGGGGGCACGTCCTTATGACCGGGGTCGCCGTATAAAAAGGTTGAGAACCACTGCTCCAATGCTTCATGTGTGAATAATTTAAAGGCATCCCATTGAGATTGTTTCAACAAATATACAACAAATGTAGTAGATTCTGTCTACAAAAATTCATGCCAGAAAATATCTGTTAGATTGCAGACAGTCATTAAGTCTCCTGGTTTAAAGTTTGTGAAAAGATTCCTGGGTTTTGTGTGTGTGTGTGAGAGAGAGAGGGAGGGGGAGGGAGGGAGGGGGAGGGAGGGAGGGAGAGAGAGAGAGAAAGAGAGGTTCTACCCTTGTTGAATTCCGTGTTTAGGGAAGAAGCACTGCTTTCATGCTTATAACAACTGAGTGAACATTTAGTCAGCGTTACTTATTGATAATTATGAGAGATTGGTTTGAATCAATGTCTACCACCATCACCATGACAAGAAGGAGTTTTGCCTCTTTCTTTGTAAACATTCCCTGTCTTTCTGCCCAGTAAAGATGGGAGACAGAAAGCTCCTGCTTCCATTTTACAGCAGACCTTTTTGGTTTTGCAGACAGGCAGCGGCAGCTTCAGCAGTTTTGGTGGTGGTGGGGAGAATGGTTTCACGCACGCAACTTAAATCCCACAAATGAAACTTTGCACGTTTGCCTGCTGCTTTACTGGCTCGATTCCCAACAGGCTGCAGCCTGGTAGTGGGCTGCGGTTAGGGTGTTAGGGACCCCTGTTTTAGAGGACTTGAAGTTAAACGTACTGTCTGAATGCCAAATTACGGTTAAGGTTTATGACAAGAAGCCAACTTTCAACTCTAGTTGATTATTCAGATTGATCACCATTTATGGTCTGGGTTGTGCAAGCTTGGGAACACTAGATTTAGCTTTTCAACACCAAACTGCTGTTTAAATGTTCTGCCTCAAAACTGTCAACTAAAACTAACAACAATATATCAGAAATAATAAAGAAGCATTAAATATATAATAGGTTCCTGCATCAGATGCTTGAGGGGTTAATCTTAATTGTTATAGGTGTTCCATAGAAGAAGTAGACAAGTAAAGAAAGAGTTACTCTTTAAGATACTGCAAGCTTTTGTATTTGTACTGCTGTAAGAACTAGTGAGGGTAACACCTTGATGTCTAAAAGGTCTCCAAAAGATCTGAAAGTTCAGAACTTCAGATACTTTAAGTTCTATTACAATCCAACCAGTGACTTAAAATAGAGGCAACAATCTGTTTTAAAAGGCAGTCAATTTTAATAGCTGTGTTAAGCATGAGATAAAAAAAAACTGAGACAGTGTAAGAATGTGACAAGACACTTCTATTAATCAGTTGTATATCATCTGCTTTTCTTGATTTTTTTTTAAAACTCCAAGAAATATGAATATATTTTCACTTGAGCTGAATAAAGACAAAGGTTCTAGACACTCCTAAGCAAAATGCTATGCAAAACTATTGCAAGTTACTAATCAAGTGGCATCTCTTTTACATCCTATGCTTGTTAACCGTCAGTCTCATGTAACCCTTATAATTATGAGAGACAGAACTGCTCTTTGCTAATCAACCAAGGGCAGCAGGACATCTGCTTTGAAGGAAAGATCACTGGGGTGAACCAGACTGAGTCATTCTTTCTCACTGACAGATATCGTGAACCAAGAAGTGCCTGGGAAAGTAGGGTTTCCATTCACATTTTCTTGGCCCCATCCCCAGCTCACCTTTCACGGACCCTCTCTGTAGCCCACAGATGGGCAATGAATTTTCCCAAAGGGCCATCTAAGAAACTGGGACTGTTGTGGAGGGCCGAAGCAATGTAACCTATTGGATTCTGTCATCTCAACTCTTCAGGTTGTTCCAGGTGAGGGGCAAGCGCTACATAGGTGCAGAAAAGCACTTTCTCTCCTTGCCCTCCTACAGCTGCCAGCTGACTGAAGGAACGTACAGCGATTCAGCTTCTTCTCCTGCCCCTGTGGCATGCTTACTTACCTTTGATTTCTAATTCTGATTCATGCAGGCTAGACAGAGACAGCCAAAGGGCCGGATGTGGCCCAGAGGCCATAAAATGCCCAGGTCTGCTATAACCTCTATACTGTAGATTAGTACTTTGTTTTTTTTTAATAATTTATGAAAAACAAAATCGCTTATGAGAAACAAAGGGGTCTCAGTATTTTTTATTATAATCAAATGACAACCATGAGTATGTTGCTATGAACCGTATGCTTAGATCTTAATCAGGGTCTATCAATTGAACCTCATTCCTGATATGTTGAAGGCTGGCAGAGGGTGGTACAACGGGCTCTTCTTAGTGAAGGGCACCCATTATGAATAATCATTTATCTTGAAACATTTCCTTCATATGTCAATTACTTCTAAGACTGGTCAAAAGTTGTCCCCTATTGAATGTCTTTGCACAGGTGTCTGGTACAAACCACAATGACAAAAACAAAACAAAAAAATAAAAAAGACTGGAAGTGCATTATGATATCAATGACATAAACCCTGAGCTTCTGTACTTGTTTCCTGATCTTACATGCAAATTTTTAAATCATGTAGTTCACTTTGCAATGTTGTGAATACTCATTTTGCTATTTTCCCTTCCCCATGCAGATTCCTATGGTTTTCCCTTTAGTAATGGAAATCTGACAGAACAATGTTGTCTACGCCTCTGCAAAGTGCCACACATGCCAAATATCCTTAAGGAGAAAACCTTTCCTTCAAAAGGTCTTCAGTTGTCACATTGATGATAATTCCCCCCTTCATTTATTTTATATCAGTAACCTCATTTCAGATTCTGGATGTTCCAAATGCATTCTGGAAAAGAAAAAAACATTGTTCTAGTGCAGTGATGGCAAACCTTTTAGAGACCGAGTACCCAAACTACAACCTAAAATCCACTTACTGTATGTATCGCTGAGTGCCGGGTGGGTGTGGCCCACTGGGTGTGCATGGCTGCAATGGTAATAGCAGACTGGGTGGGACTAAAAAGTTCAATCAATCAATTCCAACTTTGTGAGATCTTTTTTTTTCCCACCAAGGCCCAATGATTTCATACTGCTATGTTATAACCTACATTTTATACATTAAGTGGTTGGCTTTACAGATGGTAAATCAAACAAATTAAATACAGTAGAATCTACAGTGGGAATCCACCCTCTACCAATAATAAAAACAAAAGAGCAGAAAGAAAAAAACAAGTACAATGGCGGAACATAACAATCTACAAAGTTCTAAGATGAAAGTTAACTTCATATATTTCTGGCACTTCTGAATATATTTTTAAATAAACCAAGCACAAAAATTATTCAACATATTTCTTTGTATTAATATTAATGAAGATACAAGAGATGAAAATAAACGAACTTGTGGAATCACAGATGTGCAAAACTTGGTAGAAAGTTAGTGGGTAATATATTGTCTGTTTCATGTACTGAAAACAACAACATAAAAATGGCTATGTATAATCCTGTCTACTTTGCTACATAGAACAGACAGCTGAATTTATGTCTGGAGAAACATTAAAGTAAATTGAGTGCAGTGGAAATGGGACACTTAACAAATGTGAATGATAAAACAAGAATACTTAGGATCAAGATTGAATGGTTGCTGAATGAATGTACATTGGAAATGATGCTGCGTGATCAGTATGAAAGAAGTAAACTGAAGTGGTTTGGTCATATACAGTGGAGAATGAGTGAAGGTTAAATTGCAAAGCAAATGCATGAAGGAAGAGTAAATGGGGTTGAGAGGCTAGGGAACAACTGAGGAAACTGTAGTTGGACAAAATGATGAGATCTCAAATCTCAACTGATGAGAAGTTTAAAGAACAAAAGACAATATATAAAACAAAGACAGGACCTGAGGGAAGCAAGGATGGTTTAAAAGAATACAAAAGTAAAGCAAGGCATAGTGCAGGCACACACATACATGTATCAGAAAACTCCCAACCAAGATTAAGCCCATCTTTACTACTATTATTCAGAGGATGCCTAGATAACTTTATAAAGCTTATACATACAAGCTTTAGAGAGCAGATGGAGCAAACAAAAAAATTCACCTTATAAGGACCATAAAAGCCTTTGTAGATGAATGTTGAAAACCAAAGCAGAGATAGCATATGTTGCTTTAACAAATAAAAGAGCTCAGATCTTAGAATTAGATTGAATAGACATCTTTTCTTCATCTTTGCTATCTAGTTTAACAAACAGTATATCATCAGAATTTCAAACTCCCAGCTTTGCTGAACTAAAAGAAAACCACTAGGAATTAAAGATAAAACTGGAACTGGACTCGTGAATCCAGTAAGATAAACTAAGCTTTCTGAACATTTTATATGGCTGTCTATCTCACAGAACATGACTATGGATGGCTTACGATAAAACCCCCCAAAATGAACAATTAATAAAAAATATTATTAAAAAGCTAGGAGAAAACATTAATCTGGGTTTCTGCCCAGTATTATGACTACCCATATTCACCTATTGTAGGAATGTATATATTGATAAAATGTTCGACACAATATTTTATCATTTCAGACAGAATATAGCATTATCTATTATCTGTTCATGCCTCTCTGCTAATCATGATAAATGAATTCTTAGAGAAGTAAT
The DNA here is from genome assembly GCF_016545835.1 of Crotalus tigris. Taxonomy (NCBI): domain Eukaryota; kingdom Metazoa; phylum Chordata; class Lepidosauria; order Squamata; family Viperidae; genus Crotalus; species Crotalus tigris. The sequence goes on from NW_024097527.1 coordinate 238,168, forward strand.
TAGATTAGAAGGTATAAGAGATAATATAAAAGGGAATTAATGTTTAAACCATTTCAGGTATCGAAAAGAAAAGAAAGAAAGCTCAAATTTCCTTTTCAGTAGCTCAGATACACCTAAAAACAGTTACTTCGGTACAGAAATATATTAGTGGTTTCATTAGATTTGTACTATTATCTATATAATCTCTTCTCTATTATCTTAATTTAACATACAGTGTTTAGTGAAAAGAGAATAATAATAGTAATAATAATAATAATCCCTTAATTAAATGAGAAAATGTTTCTAAATATCATTTAGACCAGGGGTCCCCAATCCCTGGTCCATAGACCAGTACCGGGCCGCAGCATGCCAGTAACCAGTCTGCACAAACAAGCAAAGCCCCATCTGCAGGATGCAGGCAGCACACAAAACCACGCACCCTCCAGTCCACGGAAAAACCTCTCTCCACGTAACCGGTCCCTTGTGCCAAAAAGGTTGGGGACCTCTGATTTAGACACAATATTTAGTGTGTCTAAAGACCTTGAGAGACACACATTTCAGAGAAAACACACGCACACACATATTTTGGTAATGTATTTCAGATACTCTATTTTATGTTATTAAGCTAAAAACTAGCTAACATCAATACCCATGAGGAACTTTTGACTATTTTCAAATAGCCTCACTGTTTTTCAGACTTGTGTGGATGCCTGACAAAAGGCAGATGCTTTAATAATCAGGAGAGAGGTGTTAAGCAAGTTCCAAAGCAAGTTTCAGTCCTATTATTCTTGCATCAGAGAAATACATGTGGAATACTAGAGTTATTTTGGAAACATTCAGATTTCTGCCTAGAGCAGGAGTAGGCAACCTTGGCTCTTTTATGACTCATGGACTTCAACTCCCAGAATTCCTGAGCCAGCATAGCTCAGGAATTCTGGGAGTTGAAGTCCACGAGTCATAAAAAAAAACAAGGTTGCCTACCCCTGGCCTAGAGGTATCACCTTGAAGTACAGTTGGCCTTGACTTATAAACATTCATTTAGTGACTGCTTAAAGTTACAATGGAACTGCAAAAAAGTGACTTATGATCTTTATTACACTTACGACTGTTGCAGAATCCCCATGGTCACATGATCAAAATTTGGACACTTGGCAACTGGCATGTATTTATGACTGTTGCAGTATCCCTGGGTCATGTGATTATATTTTGTGACCTGACAATCAAAGTCAATGGGGAAGCCAGATTCACTTAAAAAAACATGTTACTAACTTAACAACTGCAGCAATTCACTTAACAACTGTGGCAAGGAAGGTCATAAAAGTGGGGCACAACTCACCTAACTGTTAGCAATGGAAATTTTGGGTTCAATTGTGGTCATACTACCTGTATTTTCCTTTAACATTAGATTCACAAATATGTTGTAATGACTTCAATGAAGTGTACTTTCAAAGTACTTGACACTACACTGCAGTCTTAGTTGAAAAATTATGAAATCTATAAGTAACACTTTTAAAAATGGCAAAAATATGCATATATACAGGATAAAAAAAGCTGAAAATGGATAAAAAGTGTGTGTTTTTTTTGGCCTTGGATGACAACATCCTTTCATAAGATGATGCCACCATTGTTTTTCCTGTACTGGCTGTGGGGTGCAAGTAAGGCATTCCAGGAAATATCAGAGCATTCCGAGCTTCTCATTCTCCTAGTAACTGGCTGTTTATTAGAAAAGTTAGGGCTAAAAAGGGTGAGAGGGCTAAAAACATTAAGTGGGGAGATTTATTAACTAACATTATGTTGGTAAAAGTTCAATACAGCATAGGTAGTAGAAATTTAACTTATCCCTGTCTTTTGCAGCCAATGGATTACTCCTTCTGTTTTCTAATATATTTTTAACTGCAAAAACCTTTTTTGAATTCCAGACTTACGAATAGTGGGAAGCTATGATATCCCCCCAAATGTCCTTATTTTCATCTCTAATACACAAGGGATTATAGTATAACAATTAAGAAGGCTTTGAACCAGCAGAAAATAAATTTCATCAACAATTCACCAGACTTTAAAACTCCTGGCCACGTTCCAACAAATGGTTAACTCCTCTTAAGTACATTGATTAAATTGCAACCTGTTCATTAGTATGATAGCCTGATTAAAGCAAATGAAGCAGCAACTAATTTGTGTAATGTGATTTGATTATTTAGTATGGCCTACAAAACTTTTAGATTCAAGTACAGGGATGCTGGAGGAATTTCACATTTGTAATTTTAATTTATTCCTGACCTTCCTGATGAAAGAACATTAAAGATAGGTCACAAAAAAAATCTAAAATAGTAAAAATCTACTAAAATCACTTGAAAATCCTATTATTTCTTCCAGAGAAGCCGGCAAAAATGATTTAAACAAGAATCACACTGATTTTCCATGATAAGCATTCTTCAAGGCAAATTCTTTATACACAGAAGTTTGTACCTAGAAATTGAATTTTTAAAAGTTAAGAAAAGGGGGTTAAATATAATTATTTGATTTTATGCTGACCTAAGAAAAAGGGAGAGTATTCCTTAAAATTTAAAGGCAATTAACCAAGGCAATTGAGAACCTTCTAAGTAATTTTCAATGAGACTATAAGATTAAGTACAATCAAGAACTATGAAGCTGACTAGGTATGTTAGTGAAGCTGAGGAAAAATCTTACTATAACTTAGCTGCTATTTAAAGCAAATTAGAATCATCTGTGGAAAAGGTGCTGGCGTAAGAAAGTTTTCATAAGTAAGTCAACTTCTTTAAATTAGCCAGTCACCTGTGACAAATGCATTAATAAAAAAAAATGTTTTAAAATTAATCTTAGTATAAAGACAGTTCCCCCTTTATCACGGCAAACTTTAATCTTTTCAACAATTATATTTTTGAGAATACAAAACCCTGGACCTGTGCTAAAAATGAATATATTTAGGATGAGTTGGAGTATAGTCAACGAAGTGATTGATTCCAGGCAATAAATATATAGAATATTTACAGAACAATGGAAGATTAAACATCAGATCATATATCAGGTTTTTATTTACGTAGATAACATTTTTCAGCAGTTCTGAATGTTAAAGCGCTATTATTGATGATACTGAAGTATCTGGTTTTGTCTCCTATCAGGATCCAAATTTTGTTTCAGAGTTTTTAAAGCACTTGAAATAATTCTCTCTGCTTCTGAACATTTGAAAAGCTGTATTATTATTTGAGTGTGTTTAATCGGATTGCTGCAAAGGCTCAGCCCTCTTTCCATCATTAACAGGAAAGTAACATATCCCAGAGTCAATATTCACTACTGCACAATTTAAATGAGAATCCATTTCAATTTAAAATTTAATTGTAAATGTAAATTGAAATGCAAATCAATGAAACTGATTCCTAGATAATGATATACAGGATTGCAGCAACAGTACACTGTGTGAGAAGATCAAACAAGCTTATTCTTCTGTATTAAGGCTTTTCAAAAATCAACAAGGATTGAAAGTTTCAAGGCTTAGGCCCTAGTGTTCCACAGACATTTAAACTTGCCAACAATTACAATATAGGCACATCACAAGTTGCCACACAAAGAACATGTGTGTAACATATTCAAAAGTTATCTACAATTAATGCTTTGATACTCCATTGGGCTCACATTATTCAAACCATTACTTTCAAATAAATTCCTTAATCTTTAGTTAGAACTTCTCAGGTAAAATGTAAGTAATGCATGCGTTCTGAAACAAGCCCAAATTATTAACCTCATATAAGGCATCTATTTGTTTAAAAAGCAGCAATTTTATGCTAAATGGGTTACAAGGCCTCTCCCAAGTAACAACCTTAGTGCCTTCAGATTTCCAACTGATTCTTTATGATAAATATTGCCTGACTGTTACTATAATTGCTACATCTATTTTAACAATTTATAAAATATTATGCCTTCTTGACATTAATTTATCATGATTATTTTCATAACGATTTAAAATGTTTATTGGCACACTGGATTTTAGAAAGTGCAGAGTAATTTAATTTTCACTTTCATGCATGGGAAAACCACTCTAGGCATTCTAATGATGAAAGAGCAGTTATGCTAATATAACAGAAAAAGGAATGTGAAAATGATTTATGTTACTTTCTTCTTCTATTTGCAGTTCATTAAGTCACTGTCTTCTTGTAATGACCAAGTGAAAATTAAAGTACTTCAGAGAAGAACTTTAGGTTCAGCATCATTAGAAGGAGAGAAATGTATTCTTTGATGAACTTGACTGGAGAAATCTATAGAGCACAATTTAATCGGACAACGCATTGATCTTTGATGTTGGAAGGCAGGCTTAAGATTGAACAAATCTTTTAAGTGCATATTTCTGCCTTTTAAAAGTAGCACACAATTCATGAGTGATTTATTTTTAATATGTTTCACTTGTATAAGGTCCCAAATAGAAGGGCTTTGCAAGCCCACATAAATGATATAAAAAATATTCTGACTCAGGGAGTTATCATTCATCACCTTGTGGTCTTTAATTTTAACAGATGTGCACTACAAACTCTCTACCAGATCACATACCCAAAACTCAGTAACAAGTCCTTTCCTTCAGCAGCCATACTGTACTTCTTGCTCTTGTTTTGAAAGAATAAAGATAAACCTGTGAAGACTGTGGTAAATTTAACACACCTATTTTGAGTAAAAACAGCTGCCAAGTTTCAAAATAACCATATAGCAAGCTGAAACATTCAGCACTGCTCCTTCTGAGAAGGTACCTGAATCACCATCATGTCCCTTGAAGCCTTGGAATGAATATGAATATATATATATATATATATATATATATATATATATATATATATATATATTATATATATATTCTATATATATATATACTATATATACACATACATACACTCACACATATACATACATACATACATGTATATATATACATTTTTTAACTGCTATACTGCAGTTATACTTTTTACAATTTATTTTGCCTTGCAGCCCCCCAACTAGGGGCGTTAAGCAGGCTCAAATCACAACTGCGAAACATTTACAAATCCAAATTTCTTTTTCTGACAAAGAGTTAAAGAATTAAATTGGGAGACTAAGATGGCCATTTCAAGCTCATTCTGCTCTCTTCAGTTAGCCATACCCTTTATGGAATTCGAACCTGGGCAGTTTACATACTAGGCAGTGATTTAACCATTCTTTAACTCTTTGTCAGAAAAAGAAATTTGGATTTGTAAATGTTTCGCAGTTGCAACTTGAGCCTGCTTAACGCCCCTAGTTGGGGGGCTGCAAGGCAAAATAAATTGCAAAAAGTATAACTGCAGTATAGCAGTTAAAAAAATGTCAAGGTGTAATCAATCAGATCAGTCTGTCTGAAAAACTTCCTGTATATATTCCCTTCACTCAGCTGGCAAAGAGGGGAGGAAAGCCTGTGGCTTGGTGGTTACATCACTGCCTAGTATGTAAACTGCCCAGGTTCGAATCCCATAAAGGGTGCGGCTAACTGAAGAGAGCAGAATGAGCTCGAAATGGCCATCTTAGTCTCCCAATTTAATTCTTTAACTCTTTGTCAGAAAAAGAAATTTGATTTGTAAATGTTTCGCCATTGTGACTTGAGCCTGCTTAATGCCCCTAGTTGGGGGGCTGCAAGGAAAAATAAATTGTAAAAAGTATAACTGCTTTATACTGCTTTACCAATGTATTGCGCATTGTGCCTGCTCAACGATACTACAGCCTATAGAGTGGTAGACGGTGACCCCATGACGGCCCTTAAAAACCATACTAATAAATTACTTAACAACCTCAAACATAGTAAGAGGCTTGATGATGTCACTCTTAAAAAGCTGTGCCCTAGTGACACCGCAATGGCCAGATTCTATGGCCTTCCTAAGGTCCACAAGGAGGGTGTCTCCCTTCACCCTATTGTGGCATTTAGGGACACTCCGACCTCAGGCCTTGCCAAATGGCCGAGCAATCGCAACAGTCATTTGGTTGAAGGTAGTTCTACTACCGTTAAATCTGCTGAGGAATTCCTTGACAGGATCAGGTCTCTGAGGATAGAGGATGATGAGGTGATGGTGTCCCTTGACACAAGATCTGGCCATCAAGATGATAAAAGGCCTTCTTGAGAAAAAGGGTTCAGGTCATCAGCAGGACCACCTCCGGCCTCAGGACCTTATAAATCTATTAGAAGTATGCCTAAAAACAAACTTCACATTCCAGGGCACTACCTTTGAACAGGTTAGGGGCACTCCCATGGGGTCACCGATCTCCAGCGTCATAGCGGAGGCAGTGTTGCAGCAATTGGAGCACGTGGCGATGACCCAGTGTTGTCCTAAATTCTGGGCTCGCTACGTGGACGATACATTTGTCATCATTAAGAGGAGCCAAAAAGCTGGCTTTGTGGGCATGCTTAACTCTGTGTGCATGGATTTGCAGTTTATGGAAGAAGAAGAGCACCAGGGTGAGTTGGCATTTCTTGATGTCCTGGTCCATTGCCAACCTAACGGAACCCTGAAGACCAGGGTCTACCGCAAATCCACGCACACAGATAGAATTCTGCACTATGAGAGCAACCATCCAGTGGCGCACAAGGCCAGCTGCATGAGAACACTCTCTACTTCAAGAGAGTAAGCTCCCACTGCAACACTGCTAAGGCTAGGACGGAAGAAAAGAAGCACCTTTTTAAGGTGTGCAGGCATAATGGTTACCCCATGAAGTTCATCAGGCACCATGGACTACCATCTAAACCCCCCCTCCCCGTTAGGTCTCAAATAGAAGAACATACATCACAGAGACTTCGCATTACTCTCCCTTACATTAGCAACATCTCAGAGGCCACTGCTAGGTTATTGGCACCCTATAACGTGAGGGTGGCACATAATCCCAACCAGGCATTGCGATCCAAGGTGAAATTGAAAGACCCACTCCCCACCAGAGAGAAGTCCAGTGTCATCTACAGGATCAACTGTGAAAGTTGTCCTGCCAATTATGTGGGGGAGACCTCCAAACGTGTCAAAACTAGAATTCATGAGCATAAGTTGGCGGTAAGGAGAGGTAACCAATATTCCCAAATCGGAGTGCATATGCTGGAATCTGGGCATAGGTTTGATTTTAATAATGTGCAGGTGATGGCCAGTGATAACACGAAGGGGGGCCGGCTCCTTAAAGAAGCTTGGCTCTCCAACAAAGAATCCATCAACCGACATGTGGACCTATGCCCAGCACACGTAACATTAAGAGCATGGGCAATGCGTGACCGTCCCTCCAGAGGAAAACAATGTAATATTATAACGTGCCTTCAGCAAGGAGGGTTGATGGAGGAGACGAGCCTTGGAAATGTCCGGATAGGGAATAATCAGCAGCTGAGTAACTCTCCACCTGCGATTACCAGCTAACCGACAACAGACTAACTTCAGCGGACAACCGCGGCTAGGTTTGTCATGACCCGCCAGGAGCAGACTCTTTTTGGGACGGAATGGAGATGGAGTGGGGCTTGAGGAACCGGAGGGAAAACGGAATATAATAAAGTCTAACGAGGACGATGAGAACGAGGATGAATTTCCCCTTGAGGACACTACCAGGCACATTATGATAACCCGGTCGCGGTCGAGCAGAGGAAGGCACCCCCCTCTGACATTCTCAACACAAAGCTGCGCAGTGAAACAGCGACTGCAATTAAAGGGGAAGAGCCCCATATGGAGCGAGAATGAAGAATTGGGGATGAGTGGGAATGGTGCTCACCGACAGTGGACGGAACAACAAGGCGCTGACAATGGGACGATGGCAGAAAACATCCTGAGTATGCACGAGGGAGAGAGCGTGAAAACGAACAGCAGATCATTCAGGAGAACTCACGAGAAGGAGGAGGGGAGGAGGAATAGCATGGGCTGTGACTATGAGCCTGCGTTACAACCCCGAGGGATAGATAAACAAGATCAAAGTGGTCTTGGGGTTTGCAGGGATATTGGAAGTGATTTAAATAATTGCCCACCCCCGCTCCCTAAGGGAAGTCGTGTGTGGGATGGTGGGGGAATTATGAGCAGGGGAGGAGAAAAGATCCTGACCCCCAACCTGACCAACCCTGAAACAGCTAATGGAGTAACGTATGACAGAATGCAAATTAGCAATGGAAAGAGGATAGGTGCTGATGTGGGGGGTGTACTTGGGACTCAATTCGATCAGCTGGGGCCGAAGACATGCTCCAGGAGCCGGAAACAGGCATTAAACAACTGTATATAAGACTTCCCCCGGCGTTTGCCTTTTAACCCTGACGATGTCAAATGTATTTGACGAAAGCTTGGTGGATTAAATTCTATTTTTGATAGATATTCTCTTGGTGATCATTATTTTGACTATATACATATACATATATACATATATACATATATATATATATATATATATATATATATATATATATATATATATATATATATATATATATATATATATATATTGTTCAATAGCACAAACTACAATTTCCAGGAGAGGTATAAACCAGTTGTTTATTGCTAAAAAGATATTTAAAAACAATAAAAACAACTATTTACAATATTAAAAGAAACAACTTAGCTTTTGCTGGTCCCCTGCCAGCGTCCTCAGAGTGAGGCTCGGGGGGTGGGGAGATTCTTTTTATATAACTTGCTGGTCTATATATATATATATATATATATATGTATGTATGTATGTATGTATATGTATATGTGTATATATATATATATATATATATATATATATATATATATATATATTAGAAATAAAAACAAAAATGCGACTCTTGGGAATATTCATATTGTCCAAATAATAATGATCACCAAGAGAATATCTATCAAAAATAGAATTTAATCCACCGAGCTTTCGTCAAATACACTTGACATCGTCAGGGTTAAAAGGCAAACGCCGGGGGGGGAGTCTTATATACAGTTGTTTAATGCCTGTTTCCGGCTCCTGGAGCGCGTCATAGGCCCCAGCTGATCGGGTTGAGTCCTAAGCATATGCCCCACATCAGCATCTGTCCCCGTTCCATTGCTGGTTTGCGTTCGATTATATGTTGCTTCGTTAGCTGTTACCGGGTTGGGGGTCCAGATCCTTTTACCTTCCCTGCTCATAACCCCTCCACCATCCCACACACAATTTCCCTTTGTGAGCGGGGGTGGGCAATTATCTGCACTGCTTTCAATATCCCTGCAAGCCCCAAGGCTGCTTTGATCTTGTTTTTCTATCCCTCGGGATTGTAACACGGGCTCATAGTCCCCACCCATACTATTCCTCCTCCCCTCCTTCTTCCCGTAGGTTCTCCTGAGCGGTCTGCTGTTCGTTTCCACGCTCTCTCTCTTGCGCACAGTCACGATGTTTCTTGCTGTTGTTCCGCTGTCAGTGCCTCGTTGTTCCATCCATTGTCGATGAGCACCATTGCCGTTCATCCCCAATTCTCCGCTCCCACTCCGTACGGTGCTCTTCCCCTTTAAGTGCAGTCGCTGTTTCATCTCGCAACTTTGTGTTGAGAGTATCCGAGGGGGGTGCATTCTTCTACTCGACTGTGACCGGGTTGTCATGGTGTGCGTGGTAATATCCTCAGAGGGGGATTCATCCTCGGTCTCATCGTCTTGGTTGGACTTAGTTGTATTCCGTTTTTCTTTCGGTTCCTCGGGCTCCACTCCGTCTCCATTCCATCCCACCGGTGATCCGTTCCCTACGGATCGTGGCGCACCCAGCCGCAGTTGCCTGCTAGAGTTAATCTGTTGTTGATCCGGGAGGGGGGAGCTGTCAATGGAGACTCCATTGCTGTAATTGCGTAGGGAGGGGGGCCGGGCGATGCGCCCCAAGGACCAGCTCCCTACCGCCGAGAGGTCAGCCGTAGTTTATAGAATCAATTGCACAGACTGCCAGAGTAATTATATAGGCGAGACCTCGAAAAGACTTAAGACTCGTTTACACGAGCATAAGCTGGCTATTAGACGAGGCGAGCAACATTCGCAGATCTGGGCCCATGTAGCAGAATACGATCATCGCTTCGATTTTGAGAACGCCCAAATCTTGGCCAATGATACGACAAAAAGAGGTCGCCTATTGAAAGAGGCATGGTTCTCAGGAACGGAATCCATTAATCGGCGTGTAGATTTGTGTGCAGCGCACCAAGCTCTAAAAATATGGAGTGCCGGTAATTGTACTAATGTGGGGAGGGGACCCAATCAAAAAACTTATAATCAAAAGAACCTCGCCCGGCCCCCCTCCCTACGCAATTACAGCAATGGAGTCTCCATTGACAGCTCCCCCCTCCCGGATCAACAACAGATCAACTCTAGCAGGCAACTGCGGCTGGGTGCGCCACGATCCGTAGGGAACGGATCACCGGTGGGATGGAATGGAGACGGAGTGGAGCCCGAGGAACCGAAAGAAAAACGGAATACAACTAAGTCCAACCAAGACGATGAGACCGAGGACGAGTCCCCCTCTGAGGATATCACCAGGCACACCATGACAACCCGGTCACAGTTGAGTAGAAGAATGCACCCCTCTCGGATACTCTCAACACAAAGTTGCGAGATGAAACAGCGACTGCAATTAAAGGGGAAGAGCACCGTACGGAGTGGGAGCGGAGAATTGGGGATGAACGGCAATGGTGCTCATCGACAATGGATGGAACAACGAGGCACTGACAGCGGAACAACGGCAAGAAACATCGTGACTGTGCGCAAGAGAGAGAGCGTGGAAACGAACAGTAGACCGCTCAGGAGAACCTACGGGAAGAAGGAGGGGAGGAGGAATAGTATGGGTGGGGACTATGAGCCCGTGTTACAATCCCGAGGGATAGGAAAACAAGATCAAAGCAGCCTTGGGGCTTGCAGGGATATTGAAAGCAGTGCAGATAATTGCCCACCCCCGCTCATAAAGGGAAGTTGTGTGTGGGATGGTGGAGGGGTTATGAGCAGGGAAGGAAAAAGGATCTGGACCCCCAACCCGGTAACAGCTAGCGAAGCAACATATAGTCGAACGCAAACCAGCAATGGAACGGGGACAGATGCTGATGTGGGGCGTGTGCTTAGGACTCAACCCGATCAGCTGGGGCCTATGACGCGCTCCAGGAGCCGGAAACAGGCATTAAACAACTGTATATAAGACTCCCCCCCGGCGTTTGCCTTTTAACCCTGACGATGTCAAGTGTATTTGACGAAAGCTCGGTGGATTAAATTCTATTTTTGATAGATATTCTCTTGGTGATCATTATTATTTGGACAATATGAATATTCCCAAGAGTCGCATTTTTGTTTTTATTTCTAATTACTATAACAGAGCAGTTTTGCTCATGGCAAGGCGCTGGGAAAAGTCTGCCTGTCGTATCTCGGCTTGCTATCGTAAGCTAGCCTTCCTGCACGCTTGTATGCGCGAAGAACTCCCACCTAAGTCATTGATGAGGAGACCCGCGGTGAATTCTGCTGAATGCCAGCTAGCGGTGAGACAATTTCAACGTCGTACGGTACGGGCACTCATCAATGACCAACACCGTCGGGTGGGAATCCTGAAGATGGGAGCTGGCTGCCTTCGTGAACAATGTAGCAAGGATTTATCAGAGCAACACTTCCAAATGCTCGACCAGCACATTCAGTTAATGGCGGAGAGAACCAACCAACAGACTGCCACACGCCTCCAACGTAAGATAGACACCTTACGGGGATTAAAGGGTAATGGGTACATGGATAACTTAGTGCATAACTTGTCCTCAAAGGCCCTTACCCGCCCCCAACTTACGCTGCTGCAGCGCGACGCAGGACATAATCTGATGGATGCAAATCTGTTGGATTTCATCGCCGCGTTGGAACCCGCCATACACCACGAGGAGATGGGGGAGAATTCTGTGAGCTTAATCAGGCAGCAGGTCACGGGGTTGCTTATGCGTCATAGGCACCACCAAGTGTTAACTAGGGATGAAATAGAGGCTCTGGAGCATCTCAAGAGGGACGCCACCATTGTGATACTCCCCGCTGACAAGGGGAGGGCCACAGTGGTGATGGACAGGGCACTCTATGTGGCCAAAGCACTGCAGTTACTAAGTGACAGGACTGCTTACAGAATTGTTAAGAAAGACCCCATGGTGACCTTGAAAAATAAAATCAACAAGTTACTTGATGGTTTTAAACGATCAAAGAAACTCGACGAAGATACTTTAAGGAGAATACGGCCCAATGACTCGGCGCTCCCAAGGTTTTATGGGCTGCCAAAGATCCATAAGGAGGATATCCCACTTCGCCCCATCGTGTCGTTTAGAGGCACTCCCATTTCGGGGTTGGCGAAGTGGCTTAGTGATCGCATATCCTACCTGGTCGATGGCAGCCCTACTACAGTCAGATCCGCGGAGGAGTTCCTGGAGAGGATCAGGACCCTTAGGGTGGAGGAGGATGAGGTGATGGTCTCTTTTGACGTCACCTCACTCTTCACCTCCATCCCCCAAGACCTGGCCCTGAGAGTCCTAAGGGATAGATTAGAAAAACTAGGAAAAACCGGACACCGGGAGTCCCTGCAACCGGGGGATCTAGCGCAACTCATTGAGCTATGCCTTACAACTTACTTCTCCTTTCAAGACAGTATATACGAACAAGTCAAGGGCACACCGATGGGCTCCCCAATATCCAGCGTGGTGGCGGAAGCGGTTCTACAACAATTGGAACACGAGGCCATGACCCATCAACAGCCCAAGTTTTGGGCACGGTATGTTGACGACACTTTTGCTGTCGTCAAACGATGCCATCTAGCTGGCTTTATGGGAGTATTAAATTCAATATATCCGGACATTAAATTTACGATGGAGGAGGAGATCCGGGGCTCGATAGCCTTTTTGGACGTGTTAGTCCAACGTTCCCTAGATGGAACCCTTAACACCAGGGTCTATCGGAAGCCCACCCACACGGATCGCATCCTCCATTTCTATAGCAACCATCCGGCCTCCCATAAGGCCAGCTGCATCAAGACACTGTTTAAACGGGTGCAATCGCACTGTAGCACTAGGGAGTCTAAGGCAGAAGAAAGAAAACACCTGTTCCGTATATGCCGGATGAATGGGTACCCCCCAAGATTTATTAAGCGACACAGTATGGCACCAGGACCTCGAAATGACCAACAAAGAGAAGAACCTGGGACACGAACCGTACGAGTGTCACTACCATACATCAACAACGTGTCAGAAGCCACTGCCAGAATCCTAGCACCCTATAACATACAGATAGCTCACAAACCTACCCAGACTCTACGAGCTAAAGTGATGCGCCCAAAGGACCAGCTTCCTACTGTCGAGAGGTCAGCTGTAGTATATAGAATCAACTGCACAGACTGTCAGAGCCATTATATAGGCGAGACCTCGAAAAGACTCAAGACTCGTTTACACGAGCACAAGCTGGCCATTAAACGAGGCGAGCAACATTCGCAGATCTGGGCCCATGTAGCGGAACACGGCCAGCGCTTCGATTTTGAGAACGCACAAATTTTGGCCAATGATATGACAAAAAGAGGTCGCCTATTGAAAGAGGCATGGTTCTCAGGAACGGAATCCATTAATCGGCGTGTAGATTTGTGTGCAGCGCACCAAGCTCTAAAAATATGGAGTGCCGGTAATTGTACTAATGTGGGGAGGGGACCCAATCAAAAAACTTATAATCAAAAGAACATCGCCCGGCCCCCCTCCCTACGCAATTACAGCAATGGAGTCTCCATTGACAGCTCCCCCCTCCCGGATCAACAACAGATTAACTCTAGCAGGCAACTGCGGCTGGGTGCGCCACGATCCGTAGGGACCGGATCACCGGTGGGATGGAATGGAGACGGAGTGGAGCCCGAGGAACCGAAAGAAAAACGGAATACAACTAAGTCCAACCAAGACGATGAGACCGAGGACGAGTCCCCCTCTGAGGATATCACCACGCACACCATGACAACCCGGTCACAGTTGAGTAGAAGAATGCACCCCTCTCGGATACTCTCAACACAAAGTTGCGAGATGAAACAGCGACTGCAATTAAAGGGGAAGAGCACCGTACGGAGTGGGAGCGGAGAATTGGGGATGAACGGCAATGGTGCTCATCGACAATGGATGGAACAACGAGGCACTGACAGCGGAACAACGGCAAGAAACATCGTGACTGTGCGCAAGAGAGAGAGCGTGGAAACGAACAGTAGACCGCTCAGGAGAACCTACGGGAAGAAGGAGGGGAGGAGGAATAGTATGGGTGGGGACTATGAGCCCGTGTTACAATCCCGAGGGATAGGAAAACAAGATCAAAGCAGCCTTGGGGCTTGCAGGGATATTGAAAGCAGTGCAGATAATTGCCCACCCCCGCTCACAAAGGGAAGTTGTGTGTGGGATGGTGGAGGGGTTATGAGCAGGGAAGGTAAAAGGATCTGGACCCCCAACCCGGTAACAGCTAACGAAGCAACATATAATCGAACGCAAACCAGCAATGGAACGGGGACAGATGCTGATGTGGGGCGTATGCTTAGGACTCAACTCGATCAGCTGGGTCCTATGACGCGCTCCAGGAGCCGGAAACAGGATTTAAACAACTGTATATAAGACATACCCCGTAGTTTGCCTTTTAAACCCTGACGATGTCAAGTGTATTGACGAAAGCTTGGTGGATTAAATTCTATTTTTATAGATATTCTCTTGGTGAGCGTTATATTTGGACAATATGAATAGTCCCAAGAGTTGCATTTTTGTTTTTATTTCTAATTATTATAACAGAGAAGTTTTGCTCACGGCAAGACGCTGGGAAAAGTCTGCCTGTCGTACCTCGGCTTGCTATCGTAAGCTAGCCTTCCTGCACGCTTGTATGCGTGAAGAACTCCCGCCTAAGTCATTGATGAGGAGACCCGCGGTGAATTCTGCTGAATGCCAGCTAGCGGTGAGACAATTTCAACGTCGTACGGTACAGGCACTCATCAATGACCAACATCGTCGGGTGGGAATCTTGAAGAGGGGAGCTGACTGCCTTCGTGAACAATGTAGCAAGGGTCTGTCAGAACAACACTTTCAAATGCTCGACCAGCACGTTCAGTTAATGGCTGAGAGAACCAACCAACAGACTGCCACACGCCTCCAACGTAAGATAGACTCTTTACGGGGACAAAAGGGTAACGGGGATATGGATAATTTGGTGCATAACTTGTCCTCAAAGACCCTTACCCGCCCCCAACTTACGCTGCTGCAGCGCGACGTAGGATATAATCTGATGGATGCAAATCTGCTGGATTTCATCGCCGCGTTAGAACCCGCCATACACCACGAGAATATGGGGGAGAATTCTATGAGCTTAATTAGGCAGCAGGTCACGGGGCTGCTTATGCGCCACAGGTATCACCAAGTGTTAACTAGGGATGAAATAGAGGCCCTAGAGCATCTTAAGAGGGACGCCACCATTGTGATACTCCCCGCTGACAAGGGGAGGGCCACAGTGGTGATGGACAGGACACTCTATGTGGCCAAAGCATTGCTATTACTAAGTGACAGGACTGCTTACAGAATTATCAAGAAAGACCCCATGGTGACCTTGAAAAATAAAATCAATAAGCTACTTGACGGTTTTAAACGGTCAAAGAAACTTGATGAAGATACTTTAAGGAGAATAAGGCCCAATGACTCGGCGCTCCCAAGGTTTTATGGGCTGCCAAAGATCCATAAGGAGGATATCCCACTTCGCCCCATCGTGTCGTTTAGAGGCACTCCCATTTCGGGGTTGGCGAAGTGGCTTAGTGGTCGCATATCCTACCTGGTCGATGGCAGCCCTACTACAGTTAGATCCGCGGAGGAGTTCCTGGAGAGGATCAGGACCCTTAGGGTGGAGGAGGATGAGGTGATGGTCTCTTTTGACGTCACCTCACTCTTCACCTCCATCCCTCAAGACCTGGCCCTGAGAGTCTTAAGGGACAGATTAGAAAAACTAGGAAAAACTGGACACCGAGATTCTCTGCAACCGGGAGATCTAGCGCAACTCATCGAGCTATGCCTTACAACTTATTTCTCCTTTCAAGATAATATATACGAACAAGTCAAGGGCACACCGATGGGCTCCCCAATATCCAGCGTGGTGGCGGAAGCGGTTCTACAACAACTGGAACACGAGGCCATGACCCGTCAACAGCCCAAGTTCTGGGCACGGTATGTTGACGACACGTTTGCTGTCGTCAAACGCTGCCATCTGGCTGGCTTTATGGGAGTATTAAATTCAATATACCCGGACATTAAATTTACGATGGAGGAGGAGATCCGGGGCTCGATAGCCTTTTTGGACGTGTTAGTCCAACGTTCCCTAGACGGAACTCTTAACACCAGGGTCTATCGGAAGCCCACCCACACGGATCGCATCCTCCATTTCTATAGCAACCATCCGGCCTCCCATAAGGCCAGCTGCATCAAGACCCTGTTTAAACGGGTGCAATCGCACTGTAGCACTAGGGAGTCTAAGGCAGAAGAAAGAAAACACCTGTTCCGTATATGCCGGATGAATGGGTACCCCCCAAGATTTATTAAGCGACACAGTATGGCACCAGGACCTCGAAATGAACAACAAAGAGAAGAACCTGGGACACGAACCGTACAAGTGTCACTACCATACATCAACAACGTGTCAGAAGCCACTGCCAGAATCCTAGCACCCTACAACATACAGGTAGCTCACAAACCTACCCAGACTCTACGAGCTAAAGTGATGCGCCCCAAGGACCAGCTCCCTACTGTCGAGAGGTCAGCTGTAGTATATAGAATCAACTGCACAGACTGTCAGAGCCATTATATAGGCGAGACCTCGAAAAGACTCAAGACTCGTTTACACGAGCACAAGCTGGCCATTAAACGAGGCTAGCAACATTCGCAGATCTGGGCCCATGTAGCGGAACACGGCCATCGCTTCGATTTTGAGAACGCACAAATTTTGGCCAATGATATGACAAAAAGAGGTCGCCTATTGAAAGAGGCATGGTTCTCAGGAACGGAATCTATCAATCGACGTGTGGATTTGTGCGCAGCGCACCAAGCTCTAAAAATATGGAGTACTGGTAATCGTACTGATATGGGGAGGGGACCCAATCAAAAAGCCGCCCTGGCCTCCTCCCTACGTAATTACAGCAATGGAGTTTCCATTGACAGCTCCCCTCTCACGGATCAACAACAGACTGATTCCAGCAAGCAACTGCGGCTGAGTGCGCCACGACCCATAGAGAACGGATCATTGGTGGGACGGAATGGAGATGGAGTAGAGCCCGATGAACTGAAAGAAAAATGGAATACAACCAAGCTCAACCAAGATGACGAGACCGAGGACGAACTCCCCGTTGAGGATATTACCACACGCACCACACACACCATGACAACCCGGTCACAGTCGAGTAGAAGAATGCATCCCCCTCGGATACTCCCAACACCAAGGTGCGAGACAAAACAGCGATTGCAGTTAAAGGGGAAGAGCACTATACGGAGTGGGAACGGAGAATTGGGGATGAACGGCAGTAGTGCTCTCCAACAATGGACGGACCAACGAAGCACTGATAACGGAACAACGGCAAGAAACATCGCGACTGCGCGCAAGAGAGAGAGCGTGGAAACGAACAGCAGACCGCTCAGGAGAACCTACGGGACGAAGGAGGGGAGGAGGAATAGTATGGGGGGGGACTACGAGCTTGTGTTACAATCCCGGGAGATAGGAAAACAGGATCAAAGCAGCCTTGGGGCATGTAGTGATATTGAAGGCAGTGTGGATAATTGCCTACCCCCGCTCACAAAGGGAAGTGATGTCTGGGATGGTGGAGGGGTTACGACTAGGGAAGGAAAAAGGACTTGGGCTCCCAACCCGGTAACA